>NW_027105232.1:1019547-1042635 GCF_000696795.3 Halyomorpha halys
TATATATATCTTTTTCCGTACATTTGTAGTATATATTTCAGAAGAAATTAATCACTCACAAATAAAATCTAAGCTAATAATAAAACGTGGCGACAAATAGCGTCAGACAAACGTAAGGAAACTCATTCCAGATAAAATAAAAAAGGAAATGAGTAAAAACACGATGAACAAAAAAAAGAGAGAAAAACAAGTCAGAGTAAAAGTTTAAGAGTACATAAAAAAGAGAGGACATAAACCGTGAAGGAGCCATAAATTTTTGCTTCTTTCCCTTTGTTGGAACCAAGTTGGGACATCACAAATCAGCTTTATCAAAAACATCTGCCTTCAGCTCCCTTACGTAGGCTTTCGAGTCGTACGATCCTATTACAGCGGACAAATTCCAATGTTATTTATTGATTCCTAAATCAAAGTTCTATAGTCGAAATATCTTTACAATACATTATTTAAATTATTTATATCCTTCTGTTTTCAATCTCGTGCTCGGTTGTGGTATCTTAGGCGCATGTCCTAGTGATGGTAAAAACCATATGGACCGTAACTGAACATAAAACAAAGAATCCATAAGCTAGAGATTAGTTAATCATTTTGCTACAAAGTAATAATCAAAAACATAAGAATCTAAAACAAGTTTATGGCGCCTCAAGTTTAAAAAAAAAATTAGGATTAAGTTAAAATTCAAATCTACAGTGAATTTCGACATTCACTTCGAAACAACAAACATAAAACTAAGAGAAGGCTGCCAATGCCTTCATTTATATCGCACTAAAACAGCCGGGAAATTATAATGCATTAATAGTTAAACAACTATTGGTAAAATAAAAAAACAAATAAAAACTATTAATCAGGAGGGTGGGATAGTCTTCTCGTCTTCACAGTAAAAGTGAAGCCAAAAAAGTGGGAGATCGGCCACGCCCCAAGGGACCAGATTTTTTTTAATCAATTAAGTAGGTTTATTATATTTTCACATTTTCACTCAATTATAACGGACTTTTGCGCAATATGAAGGTCATGGTCATCAGAAGGGAGGGGTGGGTAACAGGCTCCTCTTCCCCCGCTTGTATCAGAAGAACTAAAATTTGGTTTGTAGGGTTGTTTTCTAAACAGAATAATACTAAAAGAGTAAGAGAATTTCAGTCAATAACCCCTAATAAGGCTCAAACTGAAGCTCCTTAAATGAGCTATGAAATAGTTTATAATGATAATTCAACTACTTGTAGGAGTTATTGGTAACAAAACTAAAAATAATGTAATGTCGGTCATTTTGAAATATCTGGCATACTAGGGCTAAGAATTCTGAACAAGCGGTTAACATCATTGTGCTTTTAAAACATTTTTACTTAAGAATCCATTGATACAATTTGATTTACTCTTACTTCTATCTACTTCAAAATTTAAACAGGCTTTGAACGGTAACAGACTTAAAGTCTAGTAAGTCTGTTACCGTTCAAGTATAACCGGCGACCAAATGCGTGTCAATCCTGATTCAAGTTCCAGATTTTTGCCCATTAAGAAAATTAATGCAAATAATGGGACAGTATCGAATTACTAATCTTAATCGAAGTTTTAAACCAAGTTTAAGCTTCAACAGTCAGAAACAGACCGGACGAAGTGAGCGGTGTTGAGCGGGTCAGTACAGACATGCGAAAGGAAGCTATAAATAGCACAGTAACAAAGACCCCCTGGCAGTCTACACTCCGCGCACCAAATACTAACACTGCCATGGAAACTATAATAAATAAAAATACATCAAACGAAAAATATTTAAATAATATAAAATAAATATACATCAAGGTGGTACGGATGTCAGATGGGGGAATGTACTAAAGAGAGCAGCACGCCCTCCGAACTGGATATTTCCCAAATGTTTGTGAAAACAGAATTAAGAGGAAATTGATTATAAAATACTTTGTTTGGAATAATAATGATTTTTAATACATAAATAAGCTGTAGAGGTTATAATTTTTTTAAGAAATTATAAAACAAAAAATAATAAATAACAATATTTTTTTAATAGGATACTAAATACACCTTGGCACATTCTTGGAACGCTGCAATTTTGAATATGTGGAAATATAGGGAAGTAAAATTATTGCTGTAATTGTTAAACCTAAAGAAATTATTAAATTGACAATAACTGTTATGGGCGCTCAGTATAATTTTTTTAATAAAAGACTTTTACTTCAATGCTAGTTACATAAATAATGAAAACTCTATCGAATGGAGGATGTTTTAGTGTTTGAGAATAGAGGTGAACTTTTTGATTTAAACTGTAACCTTAGTTAAAGGAAGGACATAACATAATACATACACGAGTAGGGCATAATAATAAGAATGAAAATATGCCTTCATTAAGTAGGCAGGCGTTTTGTTTTAAAGGCACACACAAACAATTATTAGGGTGAATATAAATTAACAGAAATGCCAAATTTAAAAGATAATTTTAATCTGGTACCGATGCGGTCGACTTTCTAGTGTAGAGCGGAATTCTCTATTTAAAAGTAAAACCATTGATGCACAATAGTAACGGTAAATGCACGGTATGTGCCGAAGAAAAGAAAGATACCATTCACTTATGGAGCCTGTACTACTACAGTACTAGTACAGTGAAATTATAATATTTTGAAAGAAAAATAATAAAATATTTTAGGCAGCGCATCCACAATAAATACAACGACGGGCTACACGGGGAAGAGCTCAATTGATTAATAACATGAGAGGGATCAGTGCCATACCACTGTTTGATATTATTGTTTTGTTTCTTTTAACATAAATACCATATTGTTGTTTAAAATTATTGACTTGTTAATTTTTTAAAGTACATAACTAATTTTCATTTAAAGTTTTGTTATTTATGTAGTACATTAGTTTAAATTGCACACAGGCTTCGACAGATGGATATTTTTTCCACTGTCTATGTGTTCTTAATTAATTATTATTAGATATTATTAATCAATCAATTCAATATACCAAGATACTACCTAGTAATATGAATTGGTTTTAAATTATTGTTTTTTTTATTTATATTTTTACTATTGATGTGTGACTAACCATTTTTTAATTGTTTGTTATTATTAAAACTTAGCTTCGATATTAGTATAACAACAACAGCACAACTTTCGGTTCGTACTTATTTATGAAAAATTCCTTAGAACCAATTACAGTTACTTTACCAGTGGTAAAAAGATATTTTTTTGTTCACCAACAAGATTTCAGATCTTACTACAGATTTATATCTTGACAATAAATAATTGACAGCTAAGTAAAAAAAAAAAAAAATGGAGACCGTTTGTAACCGAAGCGTAATCCTTAGCAAATTTGTATCAGCTGCGACACCGCTTCGAATCCGACTTTGGAGGGTTGACATTTATTTCGTGGCGGTCCGTAGGCTCGTTTACTAATAGAATAACCCCATACCCGTATGTCAGAAATGACTAGGTAAGGAATTAAAAAACAATAAATTAAGAAGTAAACCAATCTTGAGGTGATTAAAAATCATTTGTAATAAAATAAAAAAAATAGCTCATAAAATATCTAGGATTCAGTGCTTAAGAAAGTACTTCTTCTCGATTAACGGTTATACGGGGAGAAGATGTGGTCTGTATCCATGCTGATTACATTATTAAATACAGTCTGATTCCGCAAAATAATGAAGGACCAGGTAATTAATTCATAGGAACTAGATGGACCCTAAGTGGGTCTCCCCATCCCAGATACGATCCACCCGAGGAATAACAGGATAAATAAATTATCTGTTACAGCTAAAACCTACCTCAGCATGGCCAGTAACGTAACCTACCTCTAAGGGGACCAAGAAGTTAATAGATGTACTACAATGAATTAAAAAAAATTACTATAAATAAAATGCAAAAATAGGAAAGGGTGTAGAGCGACAAAAGTAACAATATACAATCAATATAAGAAAATTATAAACGAAAAATCTACATGAAACTATCTCGCGTTGGAGGTTAATTTTTATTACATATTTTATACTATATTATTAATTGAAATGAGGAAACATTCTACCTTTCTTTTTATCCAGGCCAGTTGGTTCTACTGCACCTAGAGTAGTTTCACTACAAAACATTTACCCCACACTTTTCATAATTTTAGTTCTGAATTTACCTACTATAGAAATCTTGAAACAATAAAATAATATTTTTCTTATTAAAAAATGCCTAAAGAAAATAATATATAATAATAATAATAATATAAAAATAATTTTATCTTTCCACATTTGTTTAATCAGTTATTCTTGTTTTTTTTTTTCTCCAGGGAGATTTAATATTATTTATGAAATTTGCTCCTCACGTCCCAAAGGACATTTGACTGAATAATAAACCATAAAGAAATTTGACAATAGTTATTTTAATTAAATAGATAGACAGATAATGAAGTTATGCATTAATTACTTTTCTGGATTTAAATAATTTCAAGGTTAATACACAGAAATGATTTATATTTTTTAATAATAAAACTAATAGCAGAGAAATGAATGACATTTTTAAAAATCTATTTCAGCGAATTCCTTTTTATCAGTCCAGGAATTAGATAAAATTCTTCCGAGTATTAGACTGTTTCCTGAATTAGATTTCTTCAAGGAATATTTTCTCTCTAAAACTTATAACCCCTTCAAGTACATTGAGAATTTTACTGAAATGAAAATATCTATTACTCCTAACGTATAAATGTTAAAACAATAAAAATTAGCTGCATAGAATTTATAATTTAAAAATCAAAACAATTCATCAGACCAAATACTTCATTAATTGCCTTGATTAAGAATTCAACAACACTAATTCTGGGCTCACCAAGAGATTTAACAGCAAAAACGTGATCAGGGTAAAGGATGACAGAGAACTCGGTGATTTACGACCAAAAAGACCAGTGCGTCAGCTTTTCCACCAGACGAATTTATACTTCTTGTGATTCCCAATTAATTCAGAACCATAATTCTCCATGAAGATTTATAATACTAAAGTAATTGGAACAAACAGAAAGTGGTATAATAACATAATAACAAGCTAATTTTATTCTTTAATATTTCTCTATTCTATTCTATTAATTTATTTATTTTTTCTATTCTATTTTTTAGTAGCTAGATTTATTCTATTATCATTTCTATAAGTTTATTCTATAATTTTCGCTGACGAAAATATTGTATAATATAATATAATATAAAACTGTTTCAAAACCTTAAAAACAATTATCTTTTCTTTCGGAGCATTTAAAAATTATCAGCAAAACTAAAAAATCTAATAAAACATAATTTAAAGAAAAGTAAATTTTCTAAAATATGAGCCCTAATACTGCTATTTCCGTTCAATAGTTCTTAATATATGGCTTTTAAAAAATCAACATTCCATAAAAGGTGTATGGAATAATCAGTAGTTAGTGGATTTATTTTAAGAAATCTATATCTCAAAAACCACAAGATGTACAAATGTCTATAAACTTTCAAATTAAAGCTAATTTAATCAACTATCAAGTTGTTTATTACGTTTATATTCGTATTAGTGGTAGTTTTCATGATATTCGACTACATGAATTCATAAAATGTTGATTTCTAGTAGTTCGTACAAAATTTTTGACTTAGGGAAAAATTTATCTCTGGAACCATAAGACGTACATATGTCTATCAGCTCTCAAATTAAAGCTACTCAAGTGTACTATAAAGTAGTTAATAACGTTTAATTTTGTAGGAGTAGTAGGTTTTATGATATTTAACAAAATAAATTCACATAATGTTGATTGCTAGTTGTTCGGGTAGGCTTTTTGTTTTTATTGTGACGTACAGATGTCTACCAGATCTCAAATAAAACCAAGTTTTATGTGCTATAAAGTAGTTTATAGCACTATCTTCTTAGGGGTTGTAGGTTTGCATGATATTCCAATATGAATATGAATTTTGCCCAAATCAATTTATTTTAGCATATATCATGAAAACTATAACCCCAACGAAAATACGTGTAATAAGCACATTAAACTCGCTTTAATTTGAGTGCTGGCAGACATCTGTACGTCTAAATACTTCCTGTGATATTATTTCTAAATATCCATAATGTCTGTCCACACAACTAGAAATTTTGTGAATTTATTTTTTCCAATACCATAAATACTACTACTCGTACGAAGATAAACGTAATAAATTACTTTATAATACATTAAATTACGTTTAATTTGAGTGTTAATTGACATTTGTATGTCAATGTGGTTTTATCAGATAAAGATTTCTCAAAACAAATTCACTAACTACTAATTTTTCAGTGCATTTTTTATGAAATGTTGATTTTTAAAAAGCCCTATCATGAGAACTATTGAACGTAAATAGCTTTTTAGGGCTCATATTTCAGCAAATTTACTCTTCTTTAAATGATTTTCTATTAGGTTTTTATTGTTTCTGATAATTTTAAAGGTATAAAGCTCCGAAGAAAAATTAATTGTTTTTAAAGTTTTGAAAAAGCCACCGTTTTGTATTCTCCCTACCTATACTTGTCAGACTCATAAATTTTGACTAATAATTATACATAGTTTTCACTAAAGTAATCTAAAATTGAGGTGCCTTTGTTTAATCCCGGCTCTACTACGTACTAGGTAGTAATGGGTTTACGACGATGGGAATTTGTTGTCTAGTTTTGACACCATTTCTCAGGGGTTGTGAGACACACTTACGTCATCGGCACACGTGGTGAGGACATTGTTGGGATGTCGGATAGATAAATTATATCAATGATGGGACCAAGAATCATTAAATTTTAAACCCTATTTTTATTTAACGAATTATAGAGATCGTATTTCCTTTAACTAAATATCGAATGCTATTTAATTCGAAAAGTACAACTAACAAAGCAACACGTCCCTTACTTTCAAGTTTCAACTGAAAAACGAAGAGTTGAAATACCCAAGAGGAAAAAAAATACGCTGGCAGCGATTTATTCTATAAAGAGAAAACAGCTGGCACCATGGATTTCTTCGTCGAGGAAGGAACTGCATTTTCATGCCGCTAGGATCTAGCACCAAATAAAAGCAAGTTCCCCATCTGTAAAAATAAACTGTTCCTGATTTCCTGGGGACAACTAAAGAAACAATTTGTTCACGGTCCAACGCTTAAGCAAACAACCCTCCTCGCCTTTTTCATGACTCGAGTTCTCAAGGCGGAGAATCAGACTTGTAATGGCTGTAGCCAACAAGCTTTTCAGGATGCAGTCTGCTATTACAGCACTCAAACTGTTAAATGATGTTAAAGTAATAAAATAAACATGATAACGAGTAAAACGACTACTTCTGACGCTTTTTTTTTTTTTTAGAATTCTATTCATAAATAAAACTAATTAGAACTTTAGGAGAAAGAGGTGTTGTGGTATCCAACTTCAATTCATATCGATGGATTTTAATTTTTTTTAATTTATAAAACATATTATAGTTCATAAAATTGAAATTCTTCTCAGGGACTGAAGAATCCAGATTTCGTAAAAGATTTTCTTGCCTCGGCTCATGATTTAAAATAACAAGCGGATATATCCAGGTGAGTAAAATGCTCACATAAGAATAAAATGTCACGTTAGGAGTGCACTGGTGAGAGAAATGCTCAGTCTTACCGTTGTGAGGAAGCCAGAGCAAAAGAGAATTGAGTATAGGTGAGGAGGTAGAAGAGGGAGAAACATAAAAAATAACAATAACAACCTCAAAAGGTTAACCGAAGGTAGAAACAAGTACAAACAAAACAAATACAATACTAGGAAAGTATAACTGTTTATTTCCCAATATGAACAACAAAATGCTCAAGGCTACACCTCTCCCGGGTTAGATAACTCAGAAATATAAAAATGAACTCATGCATTTTATCATCCACATAGCAAGGGTCATCAAGCAAAAACACAATAGTAAAAAATAAAATCCAAAATTGAGCTAAAGGCACAATCATGTAGTTAATGTGCAGCATTACACATACGATTACGTAACTGATTTTGTCAAAAACACCACTGATCGTTCTGTATGTAACATCTTAAAATACGGTAATAAATAAAAAACCTAACATGACTTGAATGTTCCTGAAAAGAACTACACCTGCCAATAGTGCTTCATGCTCTTGAAAAATTGAGAAAAGAAGAGACCCAATAAGGTGAACTCAATGCTATTACGATTCATGAACAGCACCCCACGGTAACAGTTAAAGGAAGATCTGGTTTTAATAAGTGAAGGTTGGCCCAACCAAAATATATCAATTTTTTCATCATCTTTCTTTAATAAATAATTTATGAGTTGTATTAGTGGAGAGTACCTCTTATTCATCCTTTAACGATTTATTTACAATTATGTTTATTAGTATTTACTTATAACATGTAAAAATGTAACGAAACACCATTTCATCGGCCTATGCACCCTATATTTGTTTATTTACTGCCAGATGAATTAAAGGATACGCCAATACTTTTTGATTTAAAAGGCTATCTTTGTGTCCCTTTTAAACAGAGGCATGAGAAAATATATATTCAGTTTTTATCTTCTGTTCGGTTAGGTTAGCCATAGGAAAATTGAAGACTCACAGTTGAGCGGTCCCTCCCCATTCCCTGTACCTCACAGCCAGCGGCTCCTGGGCCAATATTGTGACCCCCGCCTTCAGCGGACTCAGACCATTCCCATACAATTGTATGGATGCCTATATATTTAAAATTATTCTATATATATTGTATTAGTTCTTTTAATAAATAAATATTATGAGGTAGGAAAAATCGTATCTGCTGCTTGAGTTTTGTTCCATTTTAACGTGTATTTTTCTTCGAAATGTCAACAAAAAAAAACTGAAAAAGTGATGTCCCTAATTAATGATATAAAATGGAAATTTGAGTTATATCAAAATAAGAAATTAGCAGTCACCTTAAATTTTCAACGATAAACACAATGCTACCAGAGGTTTTAGATACGCCATTTTTCCGTTAGACCAACGATTCCATCATTGAAAATATATTCAGAGCATAATAATCAATAGTTACTAAACGCGTTTTTTAAAATTTTTAATTTTTTTTTTTTATTAGTTTTTAAAATTTCTCCTCTTGGAAAGATATATAAGACTAGAAAATGACGCGAGAGGGAGAAAGAGAAAATAAAAAAGAAATAACAGGTAAGCTGCGCCTATCGCCGCTCTGATAACTGCCGTCATATTACACAGCTCATAGAAGTGAAAATCTCTACTTAACCCACATCTCAAGGAACCAGGCCAGAACTCCGATATGATGCTTCTTCCTCAGTCCTCTTCATCTCCATCCCCCTTCGGAAGCTGGAATGATAGTCTAGAAATTCGTTAGAGCAAGTCCAGGATCGAAGAGAAGAAGCGGGAGTAAACGCACTCGATAAACCTGACAGCAATAAACCTACAGAACAAATACTGATAGAAACTAGTAGCTAGTGGAAGTCCAATCACTATTATTCATGCTTTACCTTATATTTAGCAGAATGAGCAATATTCATGATTTGGTTTTTATTGTAAGAGAGGGAGGAATAAAAAAAAAAGATTACAAAAACCTATCAAAGAATCAAAGAGGAATAGTAATAGCTTCTAAACAATGTGCCGACTTACTGTGAATAAAGAAAACTACGGTAATGGTTTCAGTACAGGAATTGAATTAATAATTTCTTTTCTCATAGCTTTAATTTGCTCAGAGAATGTATAATTTCGAAGACAATGAATATAGAGAACGATAATAAAATCTTAAGGAGGATCTTAAGAAAAATCTATGAGCCCAGGAAAACACAAGAAGGTTACAGGCTATGATCTAACGAAGAGATCTACAGAAACACCAAAGGCCTGGAAACCAAGATGAGAATCAGAAGGCTGATGTTCTATGGACACATGAAGAGGATGAAGGAGAAAAGATTGAATAAGATGTTCTTTAAAAAAATGTTTAGCCACAAAAACATGGGAGGACACACGAAGTAAATGAGAGAGGAATTAAATAAACTTAAAATTTCAGATACCGACTGGCTAGATAGAGCTACGTATAGGAAAACATGGAAAAATCTCATCAATATTGGAAGAGGGGAAAAAAATGGGTATGAAGTATTCCGAAGAAAGAAAAGAAAGGCAGTCGAGAATCATGAAACTGCGATGGGATGAAAGAAAATCAAGACTCCCAAAGAAGCATAACCATTGATATTCACGTGGTCCTTATTGGCCGATACGTGATATAAAAAAAACACTAATACATTTAAATTTAAATTTAAAAAAATTAAAAAAACTTCGAAATAGGTACAAAAATGTGTGTGTCATTGCGTGTCTCTATCTCTGCGTGTCTGTGAATCCTCCTTGGGAATTCATGTTATGCATCGATTTCAAAATTGCTTACGATTCTTACGACCCGAACAATATATATAGTACCTTTGATCAATCAAAAATAACCGATAGAATAATTTAATCAGGTTGGAATAAACGTCAATAGAGCTTAACAATTCGCAAGCAAAAATTTTATTCAGACAATTAATTAATTAATTGGAATAAATGTTATTATTATTTTTGATATTTCAAGAAAATAATTCGAAATTACTTCATAAATGAAATTTTTTATACTTCATAATTGACATTGACATGAGTCATGATTGACTAAAGTGTGTCCATATCACTAAATTTTTAAAACAAAATGGCGGCTATTAGTTCCAAGTTTTAATGATTATCGGTGAGCGACCTGTGACTTTGATGAAAAATAAATAAATATAAGTAATCTTGGTAGTGTTAAAAGGAAGGACAGATGGATTTTCTTTGTGATTCTTGGATTCTGCGTACTACGTAAAACATACTATTTGATAGACCGGCAGAAGAGAGAAGACGGCTACACTTCGAGGAGTTGCGTGACACCATTCTGTTTTATCTGAATACTTTTTCTTTCTTGTTTAATCCACGTATGGAAAGACCACTAATAAATTTATGGCTATATGTATTAATTTATTTAGTTCACACTGTAAACCTGTGAGAAATTGTGAAATAACTGCAACTTTCATGCAATGATTAATTTACATGCATGAATAATACAGTAAATTTATCATAACTGTATAAAAACAATAATAATAACGGTAAAAATATTCCATGTTTGAATGAGGGTTGCATTCCAAACTAGCCAACTCCATTTTGAAATTGAATTTTTTTATTAATTTTTTTATCAGTTTTGGTACTGGATAGTCACTTTGATTTTTTTCCGAAAAGCGCTGAGTATTTATTATGAGATTAAATTTTTTTAAAAATCATCTAGGAAATTATCTCCTTATAATCTAGTATCAAAACTGTCAATCAAATAAAAAAAACTAAATATAGACAGAGCTATTTTTAATTTCTTTGAAAAGATTAATTTTTTAAATGGATTTTGAATGGACTTTTAAAAAAAAAATTTAGCTATTATATGAAAAAAATTATTGTGATAATCCAGTACTAAAACTATAAATAAACAAATAATACAATTTGAAAATGGACCAGAGTAAAACCAGAGTATTTTACAATATTTTCAAGACAATAAATAGATATATAAAAATTTAAGTCTTACATTCATATATTCTCCTTTTCAAATTTCTATATTATTAAAATATACAATAATAGAAATTTATAGGAGAAAAAGAGTTTATTGAGGTTGTGCTGCCAAAATGAATTAAGCTGCTACATGAACAACATACTTATAATTACTAAAGCAATTGCTCTTTAAATGTTATAATATAAAGGCAAACTACAATTAATTTAAAATACATGAAAGTAATAAATGATATTTTTTAATAGATTTTCCTGTTTATTTCATTTTTATCACTATTATTAGTTGTTTTTTTTTATTATTTTCCTGTATATCTATAAATATAATTTTCTCCCTTAACCTTATACTCCTTTTACCAATACTCTCCCCCATTTAACAAATATAAATTAAAATTACAATTTACAATATAAATATTCAATATTTATAATGAATATAAACTTTAAAATATTTTCGCACATAAGCAATACTTAATTAAAAGAAAAATCATTTCAAAATGCATAAAAATAATAAATGAGATATCTATGTATATATGCATAAATAATATGAAATATTTCAGTTTGAAAGCTAAAATTTGTATAATCAAACAATAACAATAAACTATCTGATCCCTTTATCTTTAATTAGTAAGGAATAAATTTACAAGAAGAAAGTAAAACCGAAGATACTGTTAACAATAATAGGAGAGTGCCTCTTGGTATAATTAACCACCTCACAATTAAAATAATCAGTTAAACTTCAGAAAACAATTATAATTTTTGCTACCAATTATAAATCAATGCAATTAACCCGATTACGCGGCTGAGATAATGCTAATAGACTATGGTTATTGGAACGTACTATAGGTATGAAATATGTTATCATACCAAAGGGGAAAGTTAGTGCAGCAACTTGTTAGACCGCACCTTGGGGAAAGGAATGGTAACTTCACTAACAGCAATTACCTGCATGGAAACTTTGCATTAGAATACCAGCATACTCATGGATAGCAGTAACTGAATATAATGGCGTATCGAGAAGTCTACAATGCCAACAATAAGTAATATATTAACTCAATTTGGAAGGGATGCAGAGGGACCCAAAAGCTTCTAAAAATACTTAAATTGGACGAAATCTTGACTGAAATTCATCTCCACTTTAAATTATTGCTCTGCCAAGGGAACAACCCGACATACCACATATTTCAGAGCTTTGATCCAATACCATATACCATACACATGGTATAAAATAAAAAATAAAGACAGAAAATATTACATAAGTACATAAAAATATAAAAATGCAGTCATGCAGTTTTTCAATATTAGGCGATTTTTAAATATCGTTTGATCTTAAGTCTTCTCTTCCTGTTTTAATCAAATATTTAAAAAGTGATATAGGACCTTAAAAATTATATGAAAAAGTAAAAAAAAAAAAAAAGTAAGTAATAAAAATATCAACTTTGTTCCTGCCAAGAATACAACATTATAAAAAGACAAATATAATATACATAATACAACATTATAATTATACATATAATTGGAATCAGGTGAGATTGGGGAATAGTTGGCTGTCCTAGATTTTTCAGTCTTAAAACTATTTCTTTATTAGTTTATTATCAAGCTGTTTCATTATTCATATTTATAGATTTTTTTATTACAGTTATCAACGTAAACTATTCAATTGTTTTAAATAAAGGAATTTTAAGGCACTTTATAGGAAGATTTTTGAAAATTTAAACTATATCAATTATGATGTGTCCTAGCTGATATAAAAAAATATTTAGTTTTACATTGATATAGCGAGTTTAATCAAAATCATTAGAGCCGTTTTTTTTTTAGATTGGGCGTTCTCATATACAAAGACCATTTAGCGAGACTTCTTCGGACCTCAAAACGTATATTTTCGTCGAATACTGGAATACGAAATTTTCTACAATCGAAATTCGTCCAGAATTATAGGTGGATTTTCAGCCCACTTCAAATCAAGGAAAAGAACATTTAATTAATTTCAGTTTGATTTTCACTTGACAATTTTTCATTTCATTTTATTTAGTCAAATTTCCCCTTTTAATATTTTTATCCACTTTCAAGCAACATTTTAATGGAAAGATTCATTCTTTGTTGTTTTTTTGTCAAATATAAGTAAATATTAATTAATAAGGTTAAATATAATTAGTTAAATCTGTTACTTAGTCAATCATTTAAGTTCCAAACCATACTGCTCACCCAATTTTAACCTAATCATACTACACTTCAATGATTTATGGATAATATTTAGATTTAATCGAAATTCCTGATATCTAATTTTTTTAAATTTAATGTCAACAAATATTTATACCTAATTATTATTTTGGACCCAAGGTTTATTAAAAGAAATATCAAATGCATTATCTAGTTGATAGAAGCTGCTCAAAGGGTATAGAACCCTCAATAACAAAGACTCCCACAAGCAAGAGAAGACAAAAAAAAAAAAAAGAAAAAAGTTCTGTCTTTAGAACTTTCTCTTTGAATAGTAATATTTTAAGGTCCTGTCTTGAGAATCATTCGTTGAACCAGAATGTTGGCTATAGGACTTGGCAAAGCTGCATATAGCTGTCGAGTATATTCACGCACATTTATTAACTTATAGTTAATGAGTTACATCATTATTGATCATAATCAATATCAATAGATCAATCCGTTTAGTAAATAGTAAGAAGTTGACGACAGCTGAATTTTTTATAGTTGATAACAACTAAAACATATTTCAAGTATGAGCACCATTTTGTACTAAGTATAAGTCATAGTCCAAGAGGAGAAAAATGTCAGTTATTTATTCTTATTTTTTTATTTCTTTAATGAAAATTAGGTATAATTACTAATCAAAATTGATGAGTCTGCCAAATATAGTGAAGAGGAATAGAAAATGTCGGCTCTTAGAAAACGTTGAAAAAAAAATTATAATTCAGAGCTTCATATCGTTAAAACTTTCCACAGCACTAGAAAACCTAATAGAATATCTATATAGAGTAGAGTAAATTTACTAAAATATCAGACCTAAAAGAGCAGGTGACGTTCTGTAATTTCCGAGTTACAGTTTTAAACATTTCGTCAAAATGAACACAAAAAGCAGTGGTTAGAGAAGTTATTGCGGGAAATCTATATCTCAGGGCACGTATAGTCAATTAGCACTTAAATAAAAACTAGTTTTTTTTGTTTTTTTTTAATCTATTCACTTGAAGATTAAATCCAATAAATATGGTCCGACAAGATGACAAAATCTATCGGTCGGTGACAAAATGACACATAAAAATGATAAGGGCTATTTAATTAACTATTTGGGCGTTGTGGTGGCTACTACAATTTTTTAAGCTAGATAAGCACAATATGAAATGATCTCAGATGACACAACTAATAAATAATTTAACAACTACTAAAATAAAAATAAAGTAACAAATAAAAATAAGATAATAGTTAATAAATAAAAAATAATAATAATAAATATAACTCAAAGGACTTTGAAGTGAATAATAAATTGACAATTAGTGGATTAATATAATTATGAGAATAAAACCCGTAAAATAAAAAATAAAACTTGGATTATTATTATTAGCTGACTATGTTGACCACTTTCCACCATCCAACATCATGGTATGGATTCAAATAGAACCAAAGAATTATAACGAATTTCATATTTTTTTTTTCTCTAGCCAATAGGTGCCAGCTGAAAATATTAATGGAGAGGAGGGCTTAATTTAACATGTAGTTAAGCATGGTGTAACACATATTATATTGCAAGAGACATGTAGGATACACAAAGTAGTAGCTCTGTCATCAGTGATTAAAAAGAAACTAACACCATACCGGCCACAATGCCTTAAGAACTAAGAAAATATTAAATGTTATTTTACAAGAAATGTGCTATAAATTAGTTTATCTTCATGGGAGAAGTAGTTAATATTTGCTAAAATAAATTGATTTCTAGTTGTTCGAACAAATGTTCATATACCCAATTCATATTCACATAGAAATATCATAAAATAACCCTTTGAAGATAAACGTTATAAATTATTTTATAGTAAATTAAACTGTCTTTGATTTGATTGCTGGAAGACATCTATAAGTCCAATGGTTCCTCTGTTATATATATATAATTTTATCCGATAATGAAAAATTTTATCCGAACAACTAGAAATTAACTTTTTATGAATTTATTTTGGAAAATATTATAAAAACTACGACTCCTATGAAGATAAATGTTATAAACTACCTTATAGTACAGGACATTCAAATATGTGAAATGAAATGTTGCTTTTTAAAAAATTGTAACTCGAGAAATCTTGAAAGTATACAGCTCTATTAGGGCTCATATTTGATCAAATTTACCCTACTTTAGATGATGTTCTATTTGGTATTCTAGTATTGTTGGTACTTTCAAAGATATGGAGCTCCGAATGAAATTTTTTTTTTTAACGTTTTATTACTCTTAATAATACTAGACAGACTCTTCAATTTTGACTGGTAATTATACATAGTTTTCATTATAGTAATAAAAAATTGGGGTGAAATAATTTACTTCTTTTCCACGGAGCTTTTGTACTATCAAGACTACTTACCTTGGCTTGTATCGGACATACAGAGGATCATCCTAATTGAAATCAGTTTGTTATATTTTTAATTTCCTTGGTGAACAATCAAGCATAATTGAGTAGAACAAGGAACAAGCAGAAGAGCAGAACCATATTACTAAACAGATAAGACAGCAGCAACAATGGATGAGCATAATAAGCAGCACCATAATGGGAGAGAATCAACATTTAATTAATGTTAATTTAATTTGGGCAGGACAATTTTCCAGTAAATTTAATTTTATTGCTTTAGAGTCGAATTGCACATAGATATTAGGCTAATGACTCAATTCCTGTTTTCCAAAAATTATCATTCCCAATTAAAGCATTTTGTACAAATGGATCTTATTGTTGGGTTATCCTCCAAGATTCCTCCTAGACAGAGTTGAAAATCGCTATTTGAGTTTTGGAAGCGACGGGCGTAGACGGTTCCAGTTGAGGGGACAGTACCCCCTCCAGAATCGTTGGAATGCAACGGGTCCTCCTACCCCAATCTCCCGCAAGGCGTCTCATATTCCGCCAATCTACAACTCTGGCTTTAGACCAGTTTTTGCTAGCCAAACTACAGTAAAAATAATACGAAAAAAGAGCTAGTTAAGTTACTTAGCAACTGAAGGAATTCATTCAAAAGACAACAGACCACCTAAAGATTTAAAATTGTATTACTCCTTATCGATACTCTAATATATTTATCCAATATTGACAAAATATACACTAAGTTATTTTAATATTTTGAGTACTGGACAGATTTTTTAATTAAGAAGCAATGGAAGAGTATTTTCTAAATACTACTTGTGAAACTATTTCTTCCTTTTTATTATCTTTATTTCGTATTCATTTGTCTTCAGCGTTTCGGGGTCCTTTAAATAGATCCATATAATTATATTTTGTCCTAACATTAGGTGGAAACATATTCTGCTTAAATCACCTTCACTATCAATTAACGAAGGACTGTACCCTTCCATAGATAGCAAAAAAAAAATTAAAGAAAAAGTAACGTAATCCTGAAGATCAGGAAATGTCGAACCTGGGCCCCCAAAAGGTCGAAGACAAATAAATAAGAACTAGAGAGGACAAATAGGAAGAATTAGTTTCATTAGTATTTATTAATTAATAATCACCACAGTTTAATAAAATGATTTTATATATAGATGATGAGCAGTGCGGTTTATGGAGCAATGACTATAGTTTTCAAGACTTTTAATTGGAAGGAATGTACAAGATGATTCAGTTTTTATTAGTATAGTTTTTAAGAAGTTTTTTTTTTCTACCATCAGAATGACGAGCGGGTAAATTAAAGTTTTCCTCCGTTCTTTAGTAGCATTTAATATTCTCTTATTACATATTTATTAAAAATGTGTGTTAATTACTTTAATTTTTATTTATTTATATAATGTCCTAATAATTATTAAAGTTTTTTTTTGGACTAAAGCAATAGTTTTAACTATAGGTCACTTTTCCTTAGTAGGTAAAAGAAATTCATGATTAAAATAAAAAACAAGATGCTTTTATTCCTAAAGATATAGATAAAAGATCGGACAGATTTTTATTCGATTTATTTATTATTCAGGACAGGTTTTCATTCTAAAAAAAAACTTAATTGCAACATGATGTGATATACTCAAGACCAATGTTTCAGTACTTTAAACGACGTCGGGTTAAAAATAAATAAACCTTAACCATCTTGTAAATCAGTGGTTCAAAAACGATAGTCTGCGGAACAGAGAGCCTTACAACTGTTTCATCATTTCCCTTTCCTGATATTTGAGTTGTAGTAGAAAGTTTTCTAAAGGTAAAGATACCATAACAGTGCCTCAAAATCCACTTTTAACAACTTTATCACCCGCAGGGGACCCCAATTTGCCTTGAGTCGGCCATACATGATCCATTTTATGGGTTAGAGGTCCGCAGACTTATACGAGGAGGGAACCACTGTTGTAAATCAATAGAGGTGAACGGTAAGTGACCTAAGCCTCGGGGAGATAATTCGATACTGAAGATGAACTGGAAAGGAGTTACGACCGTTTGGAGGGCCAAAACGATGCCAAAACTTAGGTTAGAGTGATAGTTACAGCCTTTGCTCCCTCTACCATAATGTAAACTACGGCATTGTCGTGACAATACTGTCGTACTATCCAGGAGTTCTTTGATATCTTGCGCTTGAGCAAAGGCTAACTGCCACATGTAGACGACTTATAACCTCATAACATTAATAAATTAATCTTTATATATTATAAACTTGTTAATTTACTGTTATGGTGACAGTTGTCCAACTGTTAGCGATGTTCGGATTATTAACAGTGTTAAAAAAAAACACTGTCATTCTTTCTCACTGTAAAATGACATTACTTGTACGGCAGATGTCTGCCACGTGGAAGCGGGCCTGAAATGACCCCGCGACCAGAGCTTAGCTATAAACATCGATACGAGTTAAGGAGACTGGAGACTGGACAGGGAAGAATGGTGCCGGTGACGTCAGCGCTGACTCAGAGGACTGCTCGATACTACAAGCTGGCTGGCTCCTATGTTCTATCTATACAACTCACATTAACATAGTGAGTTCGTTAATGCTGCCTCCTCGCCCGTGCAGGACTCGGGAACAAAGGCGATACATCATCGAGCCTGTCAGCCAACAACGGAAGAACCAGCTTTAGGAGCCATATTAAACACATTTATAACAGGACTAAAAAATTAATTTCACTTGATGCTAATTAAAGCTAGTTTAGAGTATGCACGTTATCGTAGGTTGGCGTCATAATATTCTAAAATTGATTAGGCGGGATAGGAAAAAAAAAATTGAGTTCCAGTGTTCAAGAAGTTAGGAAACAGACATAAAAAGCACCCACAACTTCGCTTCAATGACATTCGATACACTGCAAAAGTTTATTATTTTGGGGGAAAAATATGAAAATGCCACGCAAATCACAAAGACCTACTAAGAAATCATGGTCTAATATTGTAGGAATAATTAGTATTCCTTGTATAATGTCGATGAATGAAGTTTCTAAATAGTAAATAAATCCAAAATATTAAAGAATCCCTAAGAAACAACAGGAAAATAAAATTGATATGTAACTAGAATCCCCCCCAAAAAATATAACTTGGATTATTAGCAGAGAGCGTTACCATGGAAACCCATCCACTTTCGTCAATCATCAAGGAATAAATTCAAATAGAACCAAAGTATTATAACGTTGTATTTAATAAGTTTTTTTCTTTTGCCAATAGGTGCCGCCAGAAAATATTAGTAGAGAGGAGAGCTTAATTTAACATAGTTAAGCATTTATGATCTTAAACACTTTCTTGGGAATAGTTAATTTTGTTAAAATAAATAATTTAATTTCTATCCATTTTAGTCTCAACACATTTTATTTTTCTGACAAGTCCGACGTTTCGGCCAATCTTCATGGACAATCTTAATACAATTTTGGAACTAAATGATTTAAAAACTCAAACTTCATGCAGGCTATTCTCCCCAGATCAAGCAACAAGCATTGTTGTGATAAAGTTTTGACAGTGACTTTGTAAATGAATTTTATTTTATGTTTTTAATGTGAAAATTGACTAATTAGAAATTGTTGTTTTGACCTGGGCAGAATAGCCAGCATTGCACCACTTTTGCTCTTTACGGTTCATTTAGAGGTAAATATTCTAGATAAAGTTTGAAAAGATAATTGGTAATTCATATTCAGGAGACTAAAGACTCTGGTTTGATATCTCCCAATAACAACTCTAGTACAGGTCAAATTTGAACTATTATTTCGAAAAAGTTATTTCTAATGTATAACAGATACAGATTAAGGAATTGTAAATAATGAAGATACAAAACTGCTTCAACATGCTTCCTCAAGAAAAAAATAAATTAAAGCAGTCAAGATTTTAACTGTGAGCCTAGCCTCAAATATTTACTAGAAAGAAGGAAGGAGAACAAATAAAAGCTAAGCATGTCTGCGGGCGAGAGCAGAATATATCATGTGAAATAAACCTACTAATTACATCTCTGAACCCTAATTAGGTGTTTCTCCTCATAGTCTCAATGAAATAAAGTTTATATTAATTAATTTAGAAAGCTTGTAATTTACATAAAATAATGAAAAAAAAGACAAAGTGCAATTGATGTAAATGGATAAGTCACGCTAATGTCTAGTATTAGTGATCATCATTATCCAACCCTGGCTTACTAAAATAACAAATTTTATTTCCCTGAAAAGCAATGATCTAAATAATTTATAACAGAGCCATTTGGAAATATAGGTATGTCGAGGAAAATATTATTTTAATTTTTTTTTTTTAAAAACAGAACATAATAAAATCCTCATAATACTTCTTTTCACTTTTTTTTGCATTTCAGAAGCCCACTTTCTTGTCATATCTTTTATTCTTGTTTCTCTAAATTCTCACATTTTTTTTTTTTTTTTAATTATTTTTATATTCCCTATCTTTCCTGTTTCATTTATATTCATGTATCTTATCTTTTAATTTATATTCATGTGTTACCTTCTTAAGTGTACTTATATTAATTACTTTATTATTATTATTTTAATATTTTACACTTTTCTGTATCCCCACAAGGTATATTAAGGTATATTTTGCTTCTTAATCACTTACACACATTGTATCCCATTATTTTATGCTTTACTTTTCCTTTGTTTTTCTATCTGTTTTTTTTTTCTTATTAATATTTCTTCTACCCCTATTATGTATATTACCATTTATTGTTCACCTAATTTAAATAATTTTTTACGATGTTTACTTTACAAATTATTTTCGTTATTGTGGCATAACTGCCATCCCCACTCCTCCCAATACAAACCGTCACAAATCATGGTCTAGATGAATCACCGAATGTGGTAAAGGAAGGCCCCTTAGCAACCTCGAGTAGGAGGCGCTCAGGTTCGATTCCAACCTTGCGGGTTGACGTTTAAACCGTACAGGCCCCACAACATGAAGACTTAACCCTCCCACTTTTGGTAGAACATATTGGTTACCAACCTCCCTTCCCCTTAGGTCTGATACGATGTAAAACCATATGTCAGATAGAGAGTAAAACAACAAAGCAAAGAAACTGCCATATTGATATCTATTTCGTGTTGACGGTATTCGGTGTAGGACGGATCGGAAAGGTGTAATTGTCTAAGGAACAGGTTTTAAATTATATGAATGACCAAGACTGGTAAGGCAAAAATTGCATGTTAGGATCTAGAATTAAGGATATTTTTTAATTACGGAATTTATTAAAATCTATTTATTTTATAAGACAATAATAAATTTTATTTATTATAAAACAAAAAAAAGAACAATTATTCCTGAATTTTTATGTATCGCAGTCTAATAAACTGAATTACTTTAGTTGGTTGTCAAGTTATAAGTTAAAAGTTTTATAAAGCACGATATATATCAGGTGCCTTCCATCCTGTGCCCGGGGGCACTACTCTACCTGTACCAGTTATTTTAATTTTTAAAATTAATAAATAACTTTTATTAAATCATTTTAATTTTTAAATTACGGAATAATAGCTATAAAATAATATTTATCTAAGAAGATTACCATTTTATTGAAAATAAATGAAAAGTCTTAAATAAAAAGTGCTCTTTGAATAAATATTATGCTAAACGTCAGTATCTATGAAGGTAGTGAAAGTTCTGGGACATAATACCCGTCTTTATTGAATAATTTTCTATTAAGCCTTATTTAATCAACAAAATATTAAATAGGTGTCCGAAACTTATACGTACATATTTAACATAAAATTAGGACTTTATTATTACTATTAATTATTAATAATTTAAGTCGTAGGTAATAAACAGCAGTGACATGACTTTAAAAGAACTTATGCGTCAAAGACCATGAAGATATTTATGGGTACAGCAAACAGGTCTATTACGTACCAAGATGGAACAATAGTCATCCCAATCATTGCAGGCAAACAACTTCTGAGTCACACCCAATACAATTTCATATCATTATCAGTCCATTCAGTTGTCGGGGCAAACTACTTAGTAACAGAACGACCCAACGTATCTGTAATTGGGGACATAATATTTCGAATAATATCCCAAGCTCCTGGAGTTTCTAGCGAATCACTATAGATGTTTGTGGCCTGCCTTTGTCTTGATGGAACACACACCTGTTCTGTTCTGGTCAATCGTATCTTAAAACGGTCCTGTTGTTGACAATAACGATTAAGTGTTAGATCATATGGAAGCAACTCATAATAAATGATTCCTTTCCACTCCCACCAAATCCACAGCAGAACCTTCCAGGCCGTTAGTCCAGGTTTGGCCGCCGTTTGAGCTACTTCACCGCGCTTTGACCACGATCGTTTCGCAATGTTGTCGCATGTGATCCATTTCTCATCGACAGTCACCATCCGTTTATGAAATGGGTAGATTTAATTTTGTTTGGCCAAGGCTTCACAAATGGAAATTCGATCCATCATGTTTTTTGGTGTTAATTAGCTTCTTTTTGAGGCCACCTTTGTATAAATGGTTGAAAACTGTTGTATGGTCGATCTTTAGCTCCTGGGCGATGCAACGACTACCAACATGCCGGGAAACTTTGATGATTTCTGTGATTTTATCGACATTTTCGACGACGATCATTTTCATCAGGACTAAATCGTGAAAAAAGGAAGGATTTTTTATTTTTATCATATTCAGTTAAACTCTAGTTACAATAAGAAACTATTTTAGGAATTGTATAAAAATAAAAAACAATATTGGTAAATGATTAATTCTCCTGATGGCATATATTGTAGTTCTTTTAGAAAGCTTAAAGTTTACCTAATAGGTAAAGCAGTAATTAAATTTGTCAATTAAATAGATTTTTTTTTAAATTTTCAGATAAAGATATTTAACCCAGAGAAATTCTATAGAGAGATACAATGTAAAAATGCAACGTCAAATTAGTCCAAACGTTGTACTAATAGAATGTATAATGTATTGTACTAATAGAGTACACAATAGAATGTATAATGTATTGTACTAATAGAGTACACAATA
>NW_027105232.1:1046135-1070115 GCF_000696795.3 Halyomorpha halys
CAGGCTGGAGAACCGCCTAAGACCAGACAACCCCGACACATGTATAATTTCAAATTAGGATTTAAAAAATAAATCCCGTAGTTTCTCGCCGATTCCTAGTTGTGGAGGTAGTTATAATGTAACCAATGACAGGCTAGTTATAAAAATAAATTACATTTAATCTCCTTCACCAAAAAGGGGAAATAATTTTTTTTAATTAGTTTTTTTTTTATTCGAGTGAATTTAGCGCATTGCCAGAGGTGGCAAAATAGGAAGCGGGGCTTCCTCTTTGGAGCTGATGAAGGCCCGGGGGTAGATTAGCTCTTGCTACCGAGACAGCTAATTGAAAAGGGCAATCTACTGCCTGATTGGCTTGGCACAGTGTGCTCCCTTTCGTCCACCTGTTGCTCTTATCGATTAATACACCTACCAATTCGATATTCGATTTCATCGTTAATGATATAGCAACAACATCAAGTTGCTAATATGTTGATCAGAAATTATTATGGGAAAGTGTAAACGTCGCAGCCTCATCACAAGGAGCAATGAATCCAGACAGTACAGCTGTTTTAATTAATGGCTTTATTTTTATGGCATAGATATCCAGTAAAACATTTGACATGATAAGTAGTAAAATGTTTAGTTCACAAAGAGTAGTAAAAATACTAAACAATTGGTATTTACGGCTCTGGTAGAATAGGATCTGTTGTTATAAACATTCTTCTAGCATTTCTAATCCTTTTTAGGAGAGTAAAAACTTTTTATAGCCAAATGTCATAAGTATTAATTACACTTCAATCAAACATGAAATTATCACACAAGTCTTAGATACATCAATTCAATATTTCTAGAAGTCTCCCTCCATCGATATGATCCCTTTTGACATCCCCCCCCCCTACAATTCATTTCTATCTCCACCTTCATATGGTACAAAAATATCACACCTTATTATAGATAAGAGTCAGAATTCTACAGAGTAGTAGTCGAATAGAGTTGTCGCAAAACACTCTAGGAGACAAATTGTACATAAGTAGTCTGTAAATAGAGTTGTACATAGTACGTCGTAGAGTCTATATCTTCATGTAAATAAAGTATATTTTACACTACTTGATCCAATTCGAAAATGAAAATGTAATTAGGTAAAATTCATAAAAAGGAAGAAAACTTACATGTAACAGAACTTATAAGTAAAAAAAATTATAAGAGTAAGACATGTATGATATAATTATTATAACGACAAAATTATAAAAATATCAAATTTAAAAATAATAAAATTTTTAATTTCTATATTTACTATTTATAGTTCTTATAATGGTATCCTTATATTACTTGTAATAATAAAATACTACGATTTTATTAATAGAAACAAACGTCCACAAAATTATGTCGTAAAAATACATCATTAAAAATTAAAATCGCCACTGACCTTATGTTGAATAAATGAGAAATGAAAGCTAACATACCTGAAAAAAAAAGAAAACAAAAATTATACATCAATGTATTACAAATATCAATATTTATAACAGAAGGTTTAGTAGGTAAGTAATCATAAAGATGCATGAAACTATAGAAGTATGAAATCCGTAATGACAACTTCATAAGCAATTTCATTACACAAAATCATTTTTAAGAGTGAAATGATTGCGATGGAACGCCCAAAAGCAATTTTTTTGTAAATGAATCGGGGAGAGAAGAGGATAATTCATTCATGACAATTTTAATTTCAAGTACTTTCAATAATTTATGAATTTATTTGTATTATTTATTTAGTAATATTATTTCATATATTCAAGGTTTCATTATAACCCTTTGAAATATATTTTATAGAAATTTATTACCTAGATTATTTATTATTAATTAAATTTTATTTGTGATAACCATTATTATAAGTTTTTGTTTATTATTAAAGTTTGTTTTGAATTAGGAGTTATAGGAAACTTCTATAAATTCATATTCAAACTGCGATATCTCTTTACCAAAATTAAATACTAACATAGTCGTTATCAAATGTTGTAGAAAAGGTACTACCTAGGTTGCGACCCAGAAATAGGTCTTAATAATTTTTGTCAAAGAAATGTTTACAACACGAAGGGTATTAAAACAAATATGTTTAGGCAAACTAATTATAAGAAAATTGTTTGGATAAAAGAAAACCAAATTAACAAAAAAATACATTGGAATTATTTTAATTACATTAAAATAAAATCATAAGTTTATTGAAAATTTTAAGCCTTCAAATTTAGATAAGCGAACCGTTTTATAGCCTGTTTCTGTTAAAAAAAACAAAAAAAAAAACACAAGAAACTGGGAACTAAAAATAAATCTTGTTGACTCCAAATGTCAAGATAAAAAGGAAACTGAAGAGAAAAATAAAAAAACAAACTGCACTCCAAATAAGCGGAGAAAACGCATGCGAAACAAAGAATACGAATATTTAAAACATGAAAGAGAAAAAAACAAAGCCTTCCTCCCATCTTGCATGTCAATAGGCAATGGCCACTAAAATGGAAGTTGTATTCAAGAGATAGTGTACACAATTATTGGATGGAATTATATGCAGTTCTCTCCCAGTAGCATCTTAATATATAAATTATTTTAATAGATCAAGCCACATAATTAACTAAGTGTATAGAATTCATTTGCAATTGAATTGGAGGATGCTGCTACATTCATGGACTTTAATGACACCAAGAATAGAAAAAAAGGATATGTATATGTTTATAGATACATTTTTGAGTAGGAAACAAATGTAGTTTTAATCCTGAAGATGATCAATGAAATATAAGAATTAGAGCTAGTTTAAGGGATAACATCAGGAATTCGGGTCATTTTACATAAACATTATTAGCATATATTAATTAGAAATTTTTTTTCGGAAATGAACGGTAATTGGTTCTTTGTATGAAATATATAGGAGTATAATTAAGGGAAAGTATTGCGGTCGTGAAAAATTGGAATTCTACTTTGGAACTGAAATATACGTTTTTAGCTCACTTAAGCCCAAATAACCGAGTTTCGCATGTGTGCGTAGTAAACCTAGTTCAAAAACAAAAAATAATGCTAAACTGAAATTACTAATTAAGGGCGGTTACATGCCCAGGGTAACAGTAAACTTTATCGATAAACAAGTCTGCTTGGAATTGCTAATATATAAAATAGTTTTTTCTAATTTTTTTCAATTTTCACATCCCCCCCCCCCCCGTAAACGGCTATAACAATTTTGATTAAACTCGCTATGTCAATGTACAATTGAATGGTTTTTAATACCATACAGGTCATATCTTCATTGAACTTAAATGAAGATTTTTCAATAATTTTTTCTCTAGAGTCCTTTTCATTTCTTAGTTTGAAAAATTAACAGTTCTTATTTTTAGCAATATTGAACAATGGATAAACACAAAATATATGATAGAATGTTATGAATAAATAAAGGAGAACAAATAAAACAGGAAAAGCCGTTCTTCTTTCCCTAGAAATTTTATTTTACTAAGGCTTCCAGATACAACAATTACCAGATAGGGTTTCAATTCATTGAAATAGTTACAAAAGGGCTTAAATACAGATTTTTCAAAAACTCTTTCTCTAAAGTTCTTTTAATTTTGTTTATTGAAAATAACTGACTATTTTTCACTTTTAGTTGTGTGTAAACTTTAAATTTATAAATGTGAACTATCAAAGAATTTTATGAATAACTGAAGGAGAATGAAGGAAATATAGAAACATCCGATTCCAACGGAATACCCAATTTTCCCGATTGCATTAGGACATTGCTATCTTTTGTTAAATCGTTGTATTATTGACAAAAATAAAATTTATATTATTTATTCCTACATCAAGAGACCCTAAAAAACGAATTTTTATAGCAACATTGTTAATAGCAAACGTTGATATTATTTTATATCGCACACAGCAATATTATTTTTTAATGTTACCTGAACCGAATCCACATAAAATACTGAATATACGACAAAATTCAACAAATATATTAGGTAGTTTCCTGTTATATTTTTTTTTAATTCATCAAAAGAAAAAAAATACGCCTGCTAAAAAGTTATGGGAAAACTTTTGAACCAATGTGCAAGATGAATTAATTTATTTAACGATTCTAGAGCCTCACATCAGTTTTAAAAATATACAAGTAGATACTGTACATAAGACATTAGTGTATTTTACATATTCCAAATTTTTTAATGGCGAAAAATATTCAATAAAAAAGTTGTCAATTAACAAATCAGTAATTTTAGATTTCATATCTAACAGCCTAAATACTTAAAGTGCAATGAGTATGTTTCTATGAGAAACTGTCAGAAAAAAAAATGTTTTTATAGTTGATGAAGCTATTTTGTACGAATTTTTCTGAAAATTTTCTCCGAAACTGTGGCGGGCAGACTTGATAGTAAAAATGAAAACACAATAAACGCTCCATTGTCACTAAGCCTTAACTATTCAGCAGTCGAATGGTTTTTTAAACAAAGTTTTTAACATTTGCCAGCACGAATGGTGGTAAATTCAAACCACGTGTTAATTTTGAGAAACTCATTTTATTAGCATTACAACCTCACTCGTATATAACATATGTGAGGCGTTAGTTTTATTTAATATATTGCTTAGTTTCGAAGGAGGAAAAATATTGATTAAAAAAAAAAATAGTTAAGTAATGAACCCGCAATTTTATTTTTAATATTTAATAGCACAGATGCTTGAGGTTGCAATGCGCATACTTTAATAGGAATGAAACTAATGTTTAAATACCCAATAAAGATAGAGTCGGAAATGCATTATGCAGTAGCATGAAAGTTTAGAAAACAAAACTAGAAGCCGATATCTTTCACATATCCGAATCTGATGGCTTCCTTTCACCACTTCCACAGAATAAAAAAATATCAAAACAGGTCGTGGCGAATTGCAATGTAGATAGCTTTTAGAGGTTTCCGTTGCTGTTGGAAACAGAGTTTCAAACATGGCATACGGCTATCCAAACAAGGAGCGCCTGAAATAAGGATACGTCTCCATCATCTTAATAACAGGCTTTCACCCACTCCGAGATATCTTCACCTCTACCTCAATAACGAGTGGCCAGTGTCTGAAGCTTCTTCGCTAACTAATCAGCTATTAGCGAGCTAAAACCTTTGGAAAACAAAAAATTGCCAACTCACATATGCAATCTTTCATAATCGAGAGACTCCCGATGAAAGTATTATTAATAAGCGAGTGGATAGTGAATTTTTAATGGTAAGATTTCTCGCAGTTTTTAATAATCTTCTCTCTGTAATTCCATTCCTAAAAGAGAGTTAGGAGTTCTCTAAAAAAAAACTTTTATAATACATTGAATTCTAAAAAAGGCCTCTTACTACAAGACTACTAGCATTATTATCATTATTGGTGGGACAGACCCAAGAGGTTCGTGGTTTTGGTTCATGGCGTGGTTTTCATAGGGAGGGTTCTATTTTTCAGCCTATTTTTGTGAGTGCCACCCACTGGCTAAAAGGCCTCACAAATGCCCGGGGGGAGGGGAGAGGGGAGGTTTCGAGTGAGTATTGTATAATTATATGCTTGAAAAAATCTCGGATAGGGCCGGGGACTCCATCTCGTAATCTTGAGTTGGCAGACAGGTGCGTTACCACGCTGCTACCGCCGCCTTTTACACAAAAACACTATTAAAAAAGTTAAAAACAATTTCAAAGAGGTTTCGAAATTTTGTTTTTGTTCTTATTTTAATGTTACTAGAAAAAATCTTATTTACTTTTCTCGAGGTGCGAAAACGAATATTTACATATGGAACAGTTTTCAACGGAAATATACGTTTTGAGGTACCCTAAGTCCGGATAACTAAGGTGCACAAAATGATCTATGTGTGTATAGTAAACCTAGCTCAACAACGAAAAAAAAAATACACTACTGAAATTACAAATTTTAGACAGTTACATTTTTCGATTAAATCGACCGATCGGAAGTAACCCTAGATAGAATAGATTTTCCATTATTTCTATAACGGCTCAAACAATTTTAATGAAATTTTACATGTCAATAATGCTTAATATCAGCTATTCAATATTCTCACTGAAATAGCTCAACAGGGGTTAAAAATTAATTTTCAAAAACTCTTTCTCTAAAGTTCTTTTAATTTTGTTTATTAAAAATAACTGACTATTTTTCACTTTCAGTAGAAATAAAAAATTTATAAATGTGAACTATCAAAGAATTTTATGAATAACTGAAGGAGAATGAAGGAAATATAGAAACATCCGATTCGAACAGAAAAGCCGAGGCAACCCGATCTTTTCAGATTGCATCACGACTTGGTTATCTATTGTCAAACTGTTGTATTCTTGGCAGGAACAAATTTATAATCATTATTCCCACCTCGAGAAACCCTAAAATACGAATTTATATAGTAACAGAAAAATATCAATTTTTTGTTCATAATTGTCGCCTTCTTTGAGGAGAAGATGGTTGGGGGTGCGGTCAATGAAACACAAATAAGTATGACTAACTTATTTTAATGTGCCGACGTTTCGGCTAGAGTTTCTAGCCTTCTTTAATAGCTTCCTTCTAGAAGGCTAGAAACTCTAGCCGAAACGTCGGCACATTAAAATAAGTTAGTCATACTTATTTGTGTTTTTCATTGACCGCACCCCCAACCATCTTCTCATTTATCATCCACGGTCAACTATCTCTCATAATTATGTCGCCTTCTTTAGTGTACAGATTTTTTTTTTACAAAAATCTCAACAACGATATCTTCAACACAAACACATAACACTTAGAGATGTATTTACAACATTTTCAAATATTCATTTTATATATAATTTTTATTGACAGAAATATGCTAACACAAATATACAAAGTGTTTCATTTTTGTTTTTCCTCCAGGGAACTAATTGTTAATCGTTAGTATATTAATAATTGTTTCATAGAATTATTTCTGATTTTTAAAAATTTATGTAGTAAACTTGTTTTCATGGGTATAATGTTGTCATGATATCATTTCCACTAAACGGAAAATTTTACTCTAGCCAATCGGATAATAATAAGATGGTAGAAGTGTTTCACTATACACACTATAATCGTTTGTCGTTTAAATAAATTTAAATTGCCTAATTTACTTGTTGGGTATATATGTATGAAGTTGTAAATAACAATAAATAAATCATTTTAAAAAATTAACTAAAATAAGACTGGAATAGTAGAATGATTCGTTAATCAAATTCGGTTCATTCGCAGTAATTTTGATTCATTAAAAAGAAAAGAAACTTAGTCAAAGGAATTCATTCCTCTTATCTCTGAATACCATGTAGCATTCCGTAATTTTAGTACATTTTCAAATAGATGGCGAATAATTTATAGCTTGTACCATTACACAGAAATACATTTCTCTAAAGGGAAGAACATTATTATATGTACGATACTATTAAATTTGAATTAAAAAAATAAAAGGCATGAAACGGAACAGCTAATATTACTTATAAACAGCTCATAAAATATATATTTTGCGTCCCAAAGTTAAAATAAATTTTATGAAGGAAATACATCTTTAAACTAAAAGCATATTTGAAATACGAGTTGGAAATACTAGCGGTTCAATATGTGATTCGGACCAAAAGGTTATGGAACGGAATGAACATCGTAAAGCCGAAGCCACCGACATCGGCTTTTAGAATTTATGGGGTCTCGGATATGAGCTTCTGAGTCCCATTTGAACTATGATAAATGTTTATATATAATATTTTTTATAATAAAGTATTAACCTCAGATCATAAACGTGTTTTTTACACTAACTTTTTCATTAGCAACCGTCCAACAAAAAAAGGTAAGTTGATTAAATGATTTAGTTATTTCGAAGGCTATGATTTTTACGCAATTGTATATTTTATTTCCATTCATTTTTTAAAGAGATGATCAAATATCTTTACAAATCAGTGGACTCAGCTTCAATTAAGTTTAATTTTGCGTATTTGATGATAAATCCATATAGTTGCACGATTTCAATTAATTAATAAAAATAATAGATACAAAATTTAAATTTAACATTTGATAAGAAATTGCAAATAATAATAGTTCCATCACCTAAACAATAAGAAATCAACGAAATATCACTTTATACGTTGTTGTTTTATATTGATACCTTGAAATATGGATTTTTTCGATTCCCCACTTTCCATCTAGTCCCTTTTAAACAACCGGCGTTGGTTGCTTACTTTAAAATTTTTAACATTTTAAGTTTATTTGCTGTTATTTCTTTGTCTCACAATGTTTTAATTATTTTTAAACTTCAGTTTATAAAAAAACCATATCAATAGTATATATGAAGATTTTTTTTTTTTTTAAGTCAATATATCCACTTTTGGAAAGTTATTGTTTAAAAATTATTGTAATCTGGACGTACGGAGTTGAGCTTTGGGGCTCCACTAAACCAACGAATCCAGTCCAAAATCCTTCATGCTCCTTACTTTATCACAAATAAAGTCATCCACCAGGACTTCAATGTTCCATATGTGGCAATGTGTTCATTACCTTATAATCCTCCTAGGCGTCTGAAAAGAAGATGGCCTTGAGATCTGCTCTAGAAATGTTATTGGAGTTCTGTCAATGGATAGATTCTCCACATGTTTCTATCATGTTATTTAATCACTAACAGCAAATTTATTTGTTTTATATATTTTTATATAGTTATAAATGACAATAAATAAATTATTAAATTGTAATATCTCTATATATGAATTATTAGTGTATCTCCTGTAGATAAGTTAAACTTTTATCAACAATGTTAATTTATAACACAGGTTAATTTAACAGGGGAAAATATAAATTTTAAATAAACTGAAGAAGGTTTTGGTGTAAACATTTAATTTAGCTATAAAAACTTTTACTTTTCAGAAAGTACATTGACTTTTCAAGGAAAACTCCCCATGAAGCTGAATATTTTGACAGTCTTAATGCATAGTTGGAGATTTATTGCTGTATATTTTATGGCTTTTTATCGCATATTATAAAACATTTCATGGTGAATTTACTGCATGCAAATCCGGGCCCTGGTTATTACTAAGTTATCTGGAATCTAAAGACAGGGATGAATTAAAAAATAAAGATAACCAATTTTTTTATTTTATTTTGAAGTATGAACTTGGTAGGTACGTTTAAATATCTTTCATAATTATGAGAGATAGTTGACCGTGGATAACTTGTACGAGGAGAAGATGGTTGGGGGTGCGGTCAAAATGAAACACAAACAAGTTGATGTAACTTATTTAATCGTGCCAACGTTTCGGCTAGTTTCTAGCCTTCATCAGGGCTAAGAACACAACAAGATAACAACCAATTAATATAGACAATATAAACAGAATGACATAAAGTGAATAATTTTACAGAATGGAATTAATAAAATAAGGTGATGAGAGAAGTGGAAAATAAAATGTACACATAGGTAATTGAATAAGTAGGTAAAATAAAATAATTAAGGAAATAAAATAAAAATGAAGTTATATAATGCAAAGAAGTATGAATATATTAGTTATTAATAATTTAAAAATTGAAGTATGGAAAGAAAAAGAAAATTGAGAGAAAGAAAATATATGTAACCATAATAATTGATAAAGAGGCAACATATAAGTAAAGTTTAACAAAATAAATGAATAGAAGAAAAAAAAATTATTTTGAAACTACCAATAACAATATATGGTGAACATAACTAATAACGTGGGTAAGGAAAATTGATAAAAAAAGGGGTGGTAAAATAAAGATAGGGGGAAAAAAAAGAGAGAATTAAATATCTTTCTTTTACCTAGTCGCGTCGGTTTCAAAAATTAACTTTACCTTAGTAGATTTGCTATTTCTATGAAGACTAAAACGGAAAACCATTACGGTATTTCGTCATCAGTTAAAGCAGACCCAGGATGCACTAAATGGAACAGACATCTAAAGAGGCCACACGACTGCACTGTAACACGGGAGCAGCGCCACCCAAATATGGTCTGCGCCTTTTCCAGTCTAGTCTAATAGCAACCTCATCCCAGGCTTTCCTATTTGAGTCAATCCTCTAATTGGGTTTGTTAAAGCTAACAGTAACATTAATTCTGAAGGGCCTAAAGTCAAAGAAATGACAATAGGAATACCAAGAAAACATGAAGTGGTGACGTTCAGGCAACAAACTGATGACTGTTAGACTTCTTGAAAACTCAACTGTAACTACTTCCAAACATGGTTTTGGGGATCATAAAGATTTCATCACCACATTCTCTCTACGACTACATAACAAAATTTAAAAAAAATTTAATAAACGAGGTTTATATCAAGTCAATAATATCCACATTTAAAAATGTTAATTTGTAACAGAAAAAGATTTCAACGTAGGAATAAATTGAAAAGTTTTAGAAGTAGAATGTTAATTTGTCAAAAATTAAAATTTACTTTTCGTTTAATTGATACACATTAATTACTTCATTGCTTTAATTCATTTTACTTTTCAGGAGTGGATAAATTAAATTATAGTAGAAAACTATAATTTAAATTAATTACTTAAATTTAAAAAAAGTGCCCATCTAAATTGAAAATTAAAAGACCTTCAATCAAGAAAAACGGACAAAATTATAGACTCTTTCTATTACTAATCCATACGAAACTGTTGGAGGGAGGAACTAAAATAAATCTTGTTTATTCCAAATGAGAAGATAAAAGAAACCTGACGCACAAAATAAATAAATAATCACAAATGCAAATAAAGTGGAAGAAACGGAAAAAAGGCGAATTTTAAAACACGAAACAAAAAAAGCAATACCATTTCCAATTTTTTGTCATTATGCAATGAAGACTAAAAGTGGAAGTTTTAATCAAGGGGGAGCAGGCACAATTATTGGATGAAATTATTTACTGTTCACTTGCCTCTTACATATTAAGAAACAATTAATTCTAATCAATTAAACCACTTAGTTAACAGAGCATATAATTTAGTTGTGATTATACTGGAGAATGCTGATTTGTTCCAGAACATCAACGATACCAAGACTAGAAAAAAGTATAGGCTAGAAGTTATATTTGTTATAGGAAAAAAATGGTAATCCCAAAACCAATCAATGTCATATAAGAATTAGATCCAGGTTAACGACTCTTATCAGGGTTTTAGAAATAAAAAAGTATTGACAAATATTGATTGAAAAAAAAATGTATACGCAAGCCCTTGCTAGTCGGATCTTTTTTTTTTTAATACCTTTATTGAAATTTACAACTGTATATTACATAATACATTTAATAAATATGGTCTTAGTTAAAATGGAGTGTTACAGGTGTGTAGAGCAACTACCCACTGATAGTACTCTAATGACATTTTACATCAGCAGGTCTCGTGGCCATCTTCTTTTCAGGCCCATCGGAGGATTGTCGGGAATGAAAGAGGATGCAAGGTTAGAAACTAGTGGTTAGGGAGTTTATATAGAAGGAGTGATATCTAGTTTGGGCTAGGTCGGTTACATAGGGAACATTAAGGTCTTTATGTATGATTTTATTTGTGACAAAGTAAGGAGCATTAAGGATCATCAGTCTTTTGTAATGAGTTGGAAGTTTAGACCGTTTGTCTAGTAAGTGCTGTAATAGTCGAAATCGACGTACAGTTTCTTGTCTTTTCCGTCTTGTGTGAGGATTCCAGGTTAATCGTTTGTCCAGATGTAGTCAAAGGTAGCGGAGCTGTTCGACAAGGGTAAGAGTAACGTCATTAAATAAAACTGTAGGGCAGTCAGTAGGTTTACGACGAAGTATAAAGGTGATTTGATGGGATTTGTTGGAATTTATCTTAATCTTCCAATTACGACACCATTCTTCGAAGCCTGTGATATGGGATTGGAAAGTTTGGGATACAATTAATGGGGTATTATTGACAGAGAGCACACATGTATCATCAGCATATGTGGTGAGGATAGTGTTAGGATTGATTGGAATGTCAGCTGTATAGCCGGTGCAGAGGATGAAACCGGGATACTACCTTGATGAACACCATCAGACTGAGAACAGAGGGATGAATAGGAACCATTGTGGTATACTTAATAATAATAATCTATCGATGAGAAAGGAACGAATGATGAGAAAGAAGTAGGAGGTAGGAATTTACGGAGTTTGTGAAAGGATACAATTAATGGGTTAATATTAACTGCGAGCACACATGTGTCATCGAATGTAGGATGTTATTAGGTCTTACCCAGGAGCTTTGCGGGTAGTCGGATCTTTTAAACTCCAAACTAATTCATATAAGTTTTATATATTTATTTATTAAAACTATTTGGAGCATAACCATATTGTTACATTTCATTCATAAGCTGGCTAATAAGTCTACAATACTTTACTTTGATAGAGGCACATAAATAAAAAAAATAATGGATTTTATTTTGAATTGAACTTGTTCCGAAGATAATACTGTATACTGGGGTGCACCAAGCGTATGTTAGGAGTGCCAAAAGTGAATATCTTTTTCTTTATCTTCCTTTATGATGGTATATATTACTAGCCCTGTAGCCCAGAATGCGGGACACTTAGGGAAACCACTGTACAAGGCCTCCATAAAGGCTGCCCTAATGCTAGTAAGGGTTGTCAAAAAGTAATCCCCGTTCTACTACACAATCAATAAAATACGTCAAACATAAAATAATTTTTTTTATCGAACATGACACTATTAAATAAAAGGAGCGATTTATACACAAGTTTTGTGAGTAACTCAACTAGGAGAACAGTTTATAAATATAAATAACGATATCTAATAATGTTGCTAAATTCATTGATAATGCAATAATAAATTGTTAAGTGAAGAATCAGCCAATAAAACAGAGTAAAAAAAAATAGATCAAAAGCAACATAAACCTATAAAAAGGAAATGAAAAAAGAAATTATTTGATGTATTTTATTTTTCAACATTTATTTATTATCAATCGAGATTAATTCCTTAATCTTCTTCATCGCAACCAGCGAGTAAAAATCTAAATCATTTTTTTCTTGTTATTTTTCTATTTATTTTAGTAGAAATAAAAAGTTCTTTTTTTAAAAAATAGTATACCTTCATTTCGATAGAATTTATAGAAAACAGCCATCTTAAAAAATTATATTATATTTCATTAAATGAAATATGGTACTACTTTTTATACTAGTCTGGTTTTAGGAAATGTAAAAAAGAACAGTATTTTTTTTTTAATAAAGAAAATAATGAAAAATTATAAAAACAAAGCAGTGAATCTTACCTTATTTTTCAATATTAGTTTGGATCATTGTAGTTGATGATATTATTATTATTATAAACAAATCTTCCTTTATGGTGGTATATATTACTAGAATGCAGAATTAATTAATAAATTAGAAAATTAAACTTTTGATTTTTAAAATAAATTAAATATTTATTTTTCACGTTAAAACAAGAATTTCCTATCACAACAGTTTTTCCAACAGTTAGATAATAATCCTAAGTATAGATTGCTGGTCATAAATGGATTCCTTAAATATTAAGATCTGAACATTCAACAAAGTAATTATACAACCCAATTCCACATGTAAGCTCAGTTTATCAAGATTTTGCAATCAGTAATAGAAAGTTATCAAATAAAGAAGCATATCATTATTAACGGAGATTTGATTCCTTGAAAAACGGAAATAAAGGCAGCAAAAATAGAACTTACGACGAAAGTGATGTCATAGCCATTTTCCTTAATTTACGTGACAGCGAGAGGGCGGAAATTCCCTGGCCCTTTTGTAGGAATGTTTGTTATGTTATGGATAGCGCACATAACAGAGTCAGCAAGGACCCCATCTGCATCCACAAGTAGCCTAAATATCATTTCAGTTAGTCGAGCCCAACTTGGCAAAATACTACATAAGAAGTCTTCCTATAGTTGAGTATATTTATATCTGTGTGCTGCATATCCGCGGTTATAAGTATATCCGTAAAGAAATTTTCAAGTTAGTATTTTAAAATATTTTCTAAAGTTTGTATATAATTTATTTAATTAAACTAAAAGGTAAAAACTAATACTACAAATTCCAGAAAAAATAAATGAATATAAAGAGTAAGCGAATAACATAAGCTTCCATCCCCACACCAACTATAACCGTCTAAATATATAACATATTGACATAACACGGTAATAATCAATAGTAGCATTTTAATAGAAAATAAATTTAAAACAAGAAATAATTTGTAAAAAGAGTATAAAATTATCTACTAAATTATAAATATAGAAACACTGTGTGACGCCCCTTAAAACATACCAGCGATTTTTTAATATAAATAAATCTTCCCTGATCAGAAAGTATAACGAAACTGTAAAATTTCGTGAGATTGGCTTTATTTGTTTTGGAAACTCAAAATATTGGAATTTAACTGATTTCAATTTACAAACATCTGTTGAATTGTTAATACAATTTACTAGATTGTTATTACAAAATTCCTCCCGTTGAAAACGTTTAAGTACCATTTATATTGATTTACATCTACTAAATGCATTTTTGGTACCCACCAACACAATACAATCTGTTTCAAAAAGTTTACAGTTGCGTCATTAATCTTCCAGAGCAGCAATATGTCGCTATAGTATAAATAAAAAGTTACAAGCTTTTGAGAACATTTTTCATACTAAAGTTTATTCTTTGGCAATCAACTTCACACACAGGTATGAGGTAAAACCTTTTCTCCTACAAAGCGAACGTGAATCCAAAAAGTGGGGGCTGGCCCACACCCTTGGGTGTCAGGATTACGTTATGTCCACTATTCAAATTTAAACTTACATGGTTGGTTCCTACTCTTTTGCCAGATTCCTAAAATTTATCACAAGGCCCACGTTTTTGTCTTTACTTGTCCTGGTAGCTCAACCCCACCACTCCATTATCCTCCTTCCTCCAAGGTTATAACCTCAACATAAAAAACTTGAAACCTCTAAAAATTAGAGGAAGAAGTAAGTAAAGTATTTTGGAGAGGGTAAGCTGGCAAGAAAAGTGAAGCCAGAAAGGCGGGCCTTATGATGGACCCAGAGGCGTGATCGAGTATTAAAGTAGAGGATTACGAGACAATAATTAGGCTGCCTTCTGTTTAGATTACAATGACGGACATTCCTATTAACCTCAATGTAAACCTGAGCCTGGCTTTTTTGGATTTATTTTTGCTTTGAATGAGAGTAGAGTTAAGCCTCCCTACTTCAAACCAAATAAATTGATATCTGATTTTGCACTACATAAAGACTTACGAAAAATTGGATAGAATGTAAAGTATCGTTGTAAGACATCTTTCAGTACAAGCAGCAGTGGCTGTAAACATACCTTTTTGCAAGAGATTAAGATAAAAATCAAAATCTTCCACCATAAGTGTTGCAGACAGGTTAATACACCTTAAAGTACAAGAGCCCAAGAGGAGAAAAAAGGCAGTTATCTCACCCCAATTTTTGATTAATTTAATGAAAACTATGTATAATTAATAGTCAAATTGAAAAGTCTGCCAACTATAGGTAGGGGGAAATAAAAAATAGTGGTTTTTTCAAAGCTATAATAAAAACTAATTTTTCATTCGGAGCTCTATATATTAAAAAGTAGAAACAATACAAGAAAACCTAAGAGAACGTCATTTAAAGAAGAGTAAATTTGCTAAAATATGAGCCCTAATAGAATTATTTACGTTAAACAGTTTTCGAGATAAAGGTTTTAAAAAGGAACATTTCATAAAAATGTAGTAATGAAATATAGTATCTAAGTATGAATGTAGTAATCAGTAGTTAGTGAATTTATTTTGAAAAATTTATTTCTCAAAAACCATTTGAGGAACAGATGTCTATTAGCACTCAAATTAAAGCTAGTTTACTATCAAACTTATTGTCCGAACAACTATAAATCAATTTATTTTAGCAAATATCATGAAAACTACTATTCCTACGAAGGTAAAGGTCATAAACTTCTTTATAGTCCATTAAACTAGCTTTAATTTAAGTGCTAATAGACATCTGTACGTCACATAGTTCCTGAGATATAGATTTTTCAAAATAAATTAACCAACTACTAATCTTTCAGTAGATTTTTAAGAAATTTAGCTTTTTAAAAAGCTATATCTCGAGAACTATTGGACGTAAATAGCTCTTTTAGGGCTAATATTTCAGCAAATTTACTCTTCTTTAAATAATGTTCTCTTAGATTTTCTAGTGTTTTTAAGAATAGAGCTCCGAATGAAAAATTAATGTTTTTTTAAGGTTTTGAAACAGCCGCCATTTTTTATTCCTCCTACCCATACTTGGTAGACTCATCAGTTTTGACTAGTAATTATACATAGTTTTCATTAAACTAATCAAAAAGTGGGGTGAGATAGCTGCCTATTTTTCTTCCCGGCTCTTGTACTATTATATTTGGAATACCCTTACATCGGGTTTTGAATTTGATAAAGTTTGTGGGCCAGTTAAACATACTTTACCAGTTTCTTCCATATATGTTTCAAAGTTCAATCAACATTAATATGCTTCCATTTAAAAATTATTTTTATTATTAAGCAGAAAATGGTTTACAATTAAAAAATAGTTAATCATGAACATAAACATAAACCGCTGTTCAAATATAAAAGGATAGGAAGGAGTGACGTATACCGCTAGGTGAAAGCTAGCTAGAACAGGCCTAGACGGCTCCGGCGGGTGAGTCACCCACTCCCGCAATCTGTTTACCAAAGCCATTTGCATCGCACGATTATAATAGTAATCGGGTTTTAGTGCCCATGTCCTAATCCAGCCTATGGTTAGCATCTCTTTATTCCTTTTAGGAGCTTATTGCTCATCCATTGTCCTATAATGTTGGATATAGCACGGCATTCTTTAATAGGGCTGCAAATGAAGGTTTTCTCTTTCGATATATGTATGTATAGTTGACCTAATAATTTTGTTTTCTCTTTCGCTTCTCAGTGTAGGCGAAAGCATAAATATTGTAAGCAGATATGAGAGAGGTCTCCCATTAAATAATTAATGGGTAAAGCGGTAAACTTAAATCACTGTTTCTTGATAAATTTGTACCCTTTTATCACCCAAATAATACCAAAGTAATGGCGACAAGCTGGCACAAATTCGTTTTAAGCATAAGAAAACCAACAATATTAAAATATTTCATGGGATGACATGACGTGTAGATACACAATTCCTAACACAAATATATTACATGAAGATTTAAGAAGATTTTATTAGAATTCTCGAAAGATTGTCTGATATTTCTCCAAAAATCAATTTATTATAATCAATTTTGATCATATTATTCCAGAACTTCTAAATACCAAGCTTCAGGAAATAGAAATGGGCTTTATTTATTTATTAATTTCTATTTTTTATGAATTTATTAAGAATGTTGTTTCTTTTTATCGCGCAGGACTGGTCCATCCCGATTTCAGTAAATGCGATACTGCTGACAACTTCATTAGGGACAAAGGTAAGTGCATCGGTTATTGACAAGTTAACCTTTGTTTTCAAATCAATTTAGGAGTTCGTTGCCAACAAATTTTTCAAAATTAGTGCCAGTTGTAAGGCGAAGGTTTAACCAACAACTGACGCCAATTTTGAAATGGAGCACTTATTCTCCAGCCGTTATAGGTAGATATTTTTCTTAATCCAACATTTTAGAATTACTTTCATTGTTGATATTGAAATATAATTAAATATTGAAGTTATGATTTGTTCGGATCGTTTAATTTGTTTGTCGTTTTATATACTCATGGATAAGGGTATTATTACCATGGAGTGTAATATTTTTCTAAAATGCCTATATAAATTTATATCGATTATTTAACCCAGGTACTCAACCTAAACGTGTAGGACGAGATTAAGGGCAAACAAAATAAAATTACTGCCTATTTAATTTCAGTTCAGAAACTAAACGCCACTACTCACCAATTCTGTTAAAAATTTAACTTAGATTAATACATCGAATAAGTGAAGACGCATATTAAAATATAATGAAAAAATCCGTTATTCTATAGGGCAGCCATTGGAGAAAGATAAAAACAAAAATAAAATAGTATTCTATCAAAAGGCAATAAATCCAGGATATATTATATGTTTTACATCAAAATTCAGTTTATATGTTTTATATCAAAAGTCAGTCGATTGGTTTTATAGGAGAGTCAGGATATATTATATGTTTCATATCAAAAGTCAATACAATATATATATTTCATATCTTACATTATTACCTCATATGACATAAATCTAGTAATAATCAAGACGCATTTTAAAATATAAACCATTATTCTACGGAGAGAAAAATAAAAAATACATAAAATGAAGATGATAATGTAGGAGTTGTCTACCAAATGTCAATATATCTACTTTTGGAAACTAATAAATAAAAAAGTAATAGGGTAAAAACATCTCAGGTAGATAATTTAAATTTTTAATGAAAATGTTGATCTGTAACACCAATTTGACATGTAAAAAATTAAATTTTGAAAAAAAATTGAATAAGTTATAGCAGTAGAACATTTGTTAAAAAAAGAAATTCAGTTTTGAGAAGTGTATTAACTTTTGATAGAAAACTCCTTACGTTTTTAACCAAAGAGCCTTCCTCGAAAAAAGTTAAAACTAAGAAATTTAACAAAACAATTTATCAACGTTTTCAACTTCTCATTTCTGAGCTGACTGGTGCTTGCAATGAATCACTTCTTAATCCCTAACGAAGGCTAACCAAAACTGAAAATATGTAAATTTGTAGAAGGTAAAACTTTTTTTTTTCATATCCCTTTTTAGAATGAGCTCACCCAATATTAAATATTTCATTATTAAATGAAACATTTTGAATTGAAAATTTGGAATAGTTTTTAACTGATCAAGGATTTAGAATAATTTAATGCTGACGAAAAATGAATAGACATAGAGAGAATAAAAACGTTGGTAGGCTAAACGCTGCGTTAACTTCAATCCTAAAATGAATGATTCACATTTGCTAGGGAATAAACGGAATGGATGAGAGTACTGGCTACACAGTCTTCTTAGAATTAACTAATTAATGAAATCGCTGAGCTTTGTCCGACTGAATACTATCAGTCATATAAAAAGAACAGCACAAGAAGAACATCAAGATCCAAGTAGTTTCTAATTCATAGAATATTTAAACAAAAATAAATGCTATTAACCCAAACGCTAGTGCAAAATCATCGACACTGTTTATGATTACCAGAGAGAGAATAGAAATTACCATTTCTAATTAAATAAAAGTCTGCTAGTGAGTTCATGCTACCTAAAAAAATGTCGGCTGTTTCAGAACGTAGAAAAAATTAATTTTTAATTCGGATCTGCTTATCTTAAAAAAAAAAAAACTAGAAAAGCTAACGGAACATCATTTAAAGTAGAGTAAATTTACAAAAATATGAACCCTAAAAGAGCTATTTACGTCTATATTTCCCGAGATACATAACTTTAAAAAGCAACATTTTATAAAAAAATGTATTGAAAAATCATTGGTGAAATTATTTTAGGCAATCTTTATCTCGCGCATCATTAGACGTATAGATGTCTGCCAGCACTTTAACAAAAGCTAATTTAATGTACTATAAAGTATTAATGACGTTTATCTTCGTAAGTAGTTTTCATAATATTTGACAAATAAATTCAGAAGATGCTGATTTCTACTCGTTCGGACAAAACGTTTGGTATATTAAAGAATATATCTTACGAACTATTATACATACAGATATCTGCCAACACTCAAATTAAAGCTATTTTAATGTGCTATGCGCTCTGACTTAGACAGGCAACCCAATGAGGGAAAAAACCTGCAAAAGTAAAAGTAAGTAATGTGCTATAAAGCAGTTCATGTCATTTACCTTCGTGGGAGTAATAGTGTTCATGATATGCTAAAATAAATTGATTTCAATTTCTTCGAACAAAATATCATGTGCAAAATTTTTATCTGTATGCAATTATCATAAAAACTACTACCCCTAAAAAGATAAACGTCATAAATTAGTTTATATAACACAAAACTAGCTTCAAAAAAGTGATATCAAAGTTATCAAATTATTATGTCAATAAAGAAATACATAAAAATTTATTTTCACAAATATATATACATAATTATAATTTATATAGCTTAGTTTTGTTATAACGAATTATATTTCTAAATCGGCAAAAGAAAAAGTCAGCACCTTTTTTATGTCACCTGCCAAATCACTCAACTTTTTTAACGATACCCTGACCTTTCTAGTTTCCTTCCTTAAATTGGAACTTCCGTTATAATTACAAACTAAATTCGATTATAATAAAGTAGATCCTTTTTAATTTTTTGCCTCAATAATTTTATAAATTTAATTCACTTCACCAACGTTTCGGTCAACCAGATCATCATCAAGGATAATCGGTTTGTTTACAGCTTTAATTACAATCTTTTTAACATTATTTATGAAATTATTATTAATCCTAAATAACAAGAAAAAATAACTAATTTTTCTACTCGAATGCTTTTTGCGTTAAGCGTGGTAGAAATTAATTTTTTAATGAGCAGATCAGAGTAACATGTCGGATTCTGTAACATCGAGCTTCTGTATTATTATTAAAATAAAAATATGTTAGTCATTAAGGTCCGAAATTAAAAAGAGACTAAAAAACTTATAACATAGTATAGTGGAGTACCCCCCAATAGTTCGTCAAGCGAGAACTTTTGGTAGGGAGGCTATTCAGTTTCTACGAGGAGGTGAAAAATAAGGTCCAACGCTTTTTCATGGTTATGGCGGGGAACTAGTTGCGACGCGGGCATAAAAAAATTGTGACACCAAAAAAGCATTTCTGGTTGTCCAAAAACTCTTACTAATTAGCTAATTAATTTAAATAAATAGGACATTAGTTATCTTTCTTGTGATTAATAATAATTAAAATATATATAATATTTAATATTTTCAATATTCTAAATATTGGTCATAGTTCATCATTACTAATTTACCTTTCTCTTCCTCCAATATATGATTTATTTATGATAGAATTATTCAATGTATGCATTTGTCCTCATTTTCATTAGTCCCAGGGGTGCAATTATTTACAAGTAACAAAGAGAATAATTTTATTTGTTAATTTTCAATAATATATTTTTTTTTAATATTTTCTATTGATGTTAGTTGAACCTAAAGCTAATTTGGAATGCGATGAACAAATATTGCCGCTGGAAGAGAAGAGAGGATCGACCTAGATGGAGAGACAGATCAAAGACGGTAGATAGCTTCCTATTTACACTGTTTAATGAGCCGATACACTCTCCCACACTATCACCATCCGCTCTCTACCATCGCTGCAGCTAATATCTTATCGCCCGCCGTGCACTATAATAAGGGTCCAGTTTAGTGTGTCTGTTCTTCCGAGTGCGAAGGATAGGATAAATATCATACCGATAAAAACTATATCCCATGACTTTGAAAAATTTATATAGATCTGTAACGATAAACTTAAGAAACTTAAAGTACCTCTGTCGAACAGATTCGCTTCCTTGGACTACATTTGGACAAACGACTAACCTGTGAATCCTCACACAAGAATGAAAGACAAGAAACTGCACGTCGATTTCGACTATTACAGCACTTACTAGATAAACGTTCTAAACTTCCAACACATTACAAAAGACTGATCTACATGACTGTAATAAAGCCAATCTGGACATATGAAGTTGAGCTTTGGGGCTCCATTAAACCTTCGAATTCCTCTCGTATTCAATCCTTACAATCCAAAATCTTTCGCAAAATTTTCAATGCTTACTTTGTCACAAATGAAATCATACAGAAAGGACCTTAATGTTCCCTATGTAACCGATCTTGCCCGAACCAGATATCACTCCTTCCATTATAAACTCCCTAACCACTCAAACCCCTTAGTTTCTAAGCCTGAAAAGAATATGGCCACGAAACCAGCTACTGTAAAATGTCATTAGAGTGCTATCAGTGGGTAGTTGCTCTACACGCCTTTAACACTCCATTTTAACTAAGACCATATTTATTAAATGTATTATGTAATATACAGATGTAAATTTCAATAAAGTTATTTTAAAAAAAAAACAACTAAAAGACAGTACTGTGTAGTCTGGCTACAAGGCTCTCTCCCATACCCAACTGAAACTCAAGACTTCTGACAATTCATTAGTATACTTTCTTAGTCAACGCAGCAATTTTCGTGGAAAACAAAACACTCTTAAAACCTTCATACACATTTTACTCGCTAATTGGAAAAATTTTCAGATCCCTTTTTCAAAACTATTCCCTATTATTGTACTAATTATCTATTTTTTTCTTTCACTTCATCAAATTATAAATTAACGCCATTTTACATGCTAAATTTAATTAATTCATACCTGCAGTATTAGGTCCTCCTTTTTATTGTACAATCCTTTGAAATATAAGGACTGAAAAGCGGAGATATAAATTATTTAAATGCAATATGTAAAATTATGATGATTTCTAATTTGACAAAGTGAATTTATTGAAAACAAAACACTTAGTGAACCGGGATTCGAGTTTTAGATCCGGAGCATTATCCAATTGAATAAAATGTATATGAGCTTCTGAGGGTGTTTTCTCCAAGAAAGTACGACACTGATGTATACATATTGTGAGATATTGATTGATCAGTCTCTGTTAGTTCTTCTCCTCTATGTGTCAAGGTTCTGATCCCGGATAGCTCCTGTAGTCGAACAGAGTACTTTCTGCTCAACTTTTCAAAGTTTGTTAATGTATTACCATTTTATGTTTCAATCGATTGCGTTTGAGCAGAATGGGAATATTTTGAATAGAAAGAGCTCGAATGTGATCTGGCTTATGTTGTGGCACGAATGAGTATGGATATGGGAATCAATAAAAAAGCTTTTAGTTGTAGTACATTAATTTTTAATTTAATTATAGCAATACTAATTAAACTATAACAATATTTAATAATTAATTTAAAAAAATTGTTCGAAACTAATGAGACTATTAAATTTATAATAGTACTTAAAGTTATGGATTTAACACCTTAATGCAAATATGCTATATCACAAATAAGATGTTATATTGCTATGCAAATATACAATGTCATGGCCTTAACAATACCTTCTGTAATAATAAATTGAATACGCAAATATTTAATGTCATAGCTAGGTTCAAGATTGACCATAAAAACCATAAAACACCGTCAATACACAATAGTTTATAATTAGAACCCACAAATCATCATAAGTAAATGAAATCGATTGTTTTAATCAATTGTACGTAAACGGATGTCAATATACAGCGCTATGTTTTTAATAACCACCACCGGCAGCGATAGTCATAGGTACTTATCCACAAAAATGTAATACAATATTTTTTCAGTATTTGGTAATTAAATTGTTTCAAAACTTTCATGGGATTTCAATGAAAAATTTGAGCCATAAAATCGGGTAAGCCGTCGTCTCAAAAAATCGTTAAATACCTACAAACTCCAGGTTATGATAAACCTATAAATACAATAACCACCTTTTGGCTAAAATAAAAAATTATTCAGTTAAAAATAACATGAATATGGTCCATAAATGATGAACAGTTCGTCTAAACTGGCACAGATATAAAAGCATTTACAATAGAGAACTACGGTTTCAGACCTTCACACAATATCGTATCGCCTTTGAATAGATCATTCATCGTTATCTACAGATTGCAACTACATTTACATACCCCAACATGCACAAGCCGTGATGTGATAAGGGCAGGGAACACCAGTAGGTAAAGGTAGAGTGACTTACAACGAAGGAAACCCAATTTCATCTCCAAGACTCAAGCCCACCCTAATGCAAGACTTTCTGCTACAAATTATAACTTGTTTTTTTATCTCTTTTCTCAATAGTCTTCTGTATATAAGTCAGTTATTTTATTAATTCTATAAATATTAGTTTTATATTTGTTAATTTTTTTATTCCTTTCAAATAAATTCGAAATTATATTTATCAACTTTTTTTAATATTTTGAAACATTTTTAAAATTATCACTTTTATATTTATTACTTTTAGTTTATTGTATAAATTCTTTTTTTTATTCATGGAT
>NW_027105232.1:1070335-1108717 GCF_000696795.3 Halyomorpha halys
TAATAAAAAAACTAGAAAAAAAAAAAATATATATATATAAGGGAAAAGAACAGAAACAATAAAAATGATCACGTATCACTAGATTATAATTAAAATTTCTAAACTATGACTATAATAGTTTTCAAAACAAATTGTGTTTTACTAATGTTAAGTGTGCTGTGTATGAGGCAACCAAACTGGACAGCACAACACTTTTTATAAAGTGTTTTTCTCTTTTCTTATTATTTTGATTTTTTTTTTTTTACTAATTTATTTTCATAAATTAAAATTATCCAATACTTCTAATATCGTAAATAATTAAAGGAATCTTTTTTGCACGAGAGTATAATTACACTCCATTGTTAAAAGCAAATCTAACTGTTACAATAACTACGTAAGGTCTAACAGGTTTATCTGGTAATGAAAAAAATGGAGACCGGGAACAGATCTAACTCGAGTATCTTTACCTCATTCCGACAAAATAGGACTTGGTACCAAAGATATAAGAAATCCTTCAAGATGACAGGCAAGGAAGTGCCTCAATAACAGTTTATCATGATTAAAAAGAATTAAAAGTTTGCAATAGATTTAAATATCACATAATATCTAAAAGTGGAATATATTAGAATATTAAACATAAAACATAATATAATAGTTTTATGCAGATACAGAATTATAGACTTTCTTTCTCTCTCTTTGTTGTTCACAGTTGTCCATCCTTCAAATAAAGCACTTAAGATATTCCTAAATTTCCCCAGGATGACAGTTGGACAAGAGCAGAAGACAGGAATGTAAGGAAGACGCGGAGTAGCCTACTTACGTAGAATTTTCTCGAGTCTCCTTTTGTCCACTTGAGCACAATGGAACACCTCGTCCCATTTCCATAGCCGTAAACACCTTTTGTCGGACCAATTTGGCAATAAGCCAACACAAGGTCATCATCACTTGTTATTGAAAAGTGAAAGCTAATGCATTCATTTATTTTTTTACTATTACGATCAATTTAACTTGCTGCAACGCTATAGAACGGCCATGGATGATTTTAATACAATCTGTTTTATTCTGTCTAGAAAATCAAGTGGGTTAGAAAGCACAATATATTTCAAATTCAATTATATTTCATAATATAAAAATCAGTTAACAGGGTACACAACAACAGACAATAGTAGGTATAAAAAATTCTCGAATCATGAGCCAAAAATGACAAATGGTATGTAACTTATCATTCTGGGATACTATCATTAACGTTAGATAGGTGGAGCAGAAGGAAACCACAGGTGAATGAAGTATTATATAAGGAATAGAGTTCCAGTGTGAAGCAGATTGGAAAAAGGATTTGTTAAACGCAGTAGTTCGGTGAGGTAGTGGGTAAAAATCAGATAGACGGGACCTGTTAGTATGTGATTGAACAGAGGATGTGCAGTAGGTAGATTATGTAGATGAGGCATTGAGCTCTGAAAATTTGCCACCAAGAGATTTAAAGGAGCAGACAATCTGGATGGCAGAAATGATTCTCGGTAAGTTTTGGAACTTTAGTCATTTATGTTGATTGAGGGGTTGAATAATACAATTTCAACTTAGTGACCTCTAATTTTCCACAGAAACAGTTTTTAAAAATGTTAGAAAGTTCATATAAAAACTATGCATTTTTTTTAGAAACATCAAACTACAATAAATTAAAGGAGATTCAATTCCTAAAACTTTTTTTTATCAGCAACATGATTTAAAAGCATCCACTATCTAGGGTCTAATATAGTATCCACTAGTTAGGGTCTAAGTAGATTAGTCAACTGGGGAACAAAAAGTGATCCAGGCGAAAAAATTGACGTTCTCCTAAGCTGATCAATTATATTTATTTTAGAGCGCTGGTAAGAAATTATAAAATTGCCACCCGTATAAAAAATCCGAACAAAAAGTCTTGCATTATTCGAATAGCTTCTACATTAAATTAAACTAGAGAAAAACGCCTACAATTCTGAAGATTTTTTTGATTTGTCTGTTCTTAAGGGAGTCGAAATTAAGATATGGAATGTAGTCCAGCCTTAACAGCTACCAAAAAATGTGTCAACGTAGAAAATTGATCAATTTTCATAACTTCTTTTAAATGTGTGGATTACATGATCACTATTGACCAAAAACGAAAATTTCAAATCAAGCAATGAGAAGAAGATCAACAATCCTATAAATTACCTAAGAAGAATGTCACATAAGAAAACTTAAATAAATAACAATTATCATCCGTTTCCAACTATTGAGATACAACAAAAAACCAATCTACATAACTACGATCAGTTTGACTATCGGGACATCAACTGAACTTTGGAGCTTCATCCATCACCATCTTTTTGTAATCAACCCTTCAATTCCGTTATCCTCTTGTTCCCCCATTTAGATAAAGATAGTACAGTAGTAATCTAGCAATGCGGAGATCGGAAGTAGCAAATCTAAAGATTGGTCAATCTTTTCATAAGTCACATGTAAGGGTTTAAGATAATGTCTCGGTTTAACCAAGATAAGGTAGTTTTAATTTATGGTTTACCCTTTCAACACACATTTTAGTACTGGATAGGTATTCAAAATCAAAGTTAGGGTAGGTAGCAAAAATATTTTTTCTACAATTAAATAATCATAATTTTTTTTGTAGGGTCCTATATCCATTAAAAACATCATTGAATAGTGTAATGATAACAGATATGAGTGGATTTTTATTTTTTATTTTTTATTTTTTTTTTGGATGAGTACATTTTTAATTTATGAAACCTACCACATTTTAAAGTTTAAATAAATTGAACAGGGTGCTCGGTAGAAAGGAGTATTCACAAATATTTTTTCGAATCATAAATTTCGATTTTTTCAATCATTAGTGTCTTTAATTGTTTCTTAATTGGCCCGGTTAATGAGTTAATCAAATAGAATTTTGCGAAAAACGAACCGACTTATAAGAATAGTGCATTTGACATTAAGTATAAGATGCGTTTTTCATTTGGAAACCCAAATCATTTATCATATCATAAGCGTTCAGTCACCTAACGGACATGATAACTGAATTCAAGAGTTTAGTTACACAGTTGTTTTTTTAAGGCCGATTTCAAATGTATTAGATATTGTTGATAAAATCTTTAGAAAATTTGTTTTCTTAAGAGAATATTGTTGGTATAAAGTTATCGTAAGACTCCTGGTTGCATGAAAAACATGGTAAAAGTTTTCACATCGTCAGTTCCAATGTTTGTCTAATATTATTATTGATTATCCTTTTTTTTCACAAATTCATTTTTATTATTTAAAATTTCTCAATAATTATAAAATCGTAAATCGTAAGGAACGTCTTTTGCACGAGATTAAAGAACGTGACAGCCGTGCGGGTTGGAGCATAGGTCACGAAGCCTTTGGGTTCGATTCCCGCTGGAGGCAGTTTTAATATCCCTTTCTCTGCGGCCCCGAAAAATTAATCTTGACACTCCCACCTTGGTTAGTACGCAGCAGTAACTCTGGTACCTGCCAGGAGTTGGCAAAAAGGACCACAAGGCCAATTTGCCGGACTTGTTCCTCCCACTAAATACCAATATCAAACCCCCATATTATCAAATATTAAAAACAAATAAAATTGATATAATAACCATGAAAGGCACATCAGACCGATCTGTTTATAAAGAAATATGAAAAAATAGATCAATTTCTTATTTTTTATTTTAATAATATTAACTAGTTTTTAATTTAATGATAGTCGACAGCCTCAGTCCTTTTGATCCATCTTAAAGGCAAAGAGGCGCAAAAACTGAAGCCTTATACTTCACACGGAATGTGGTTCTAAAACATTCGACGTCTAAAATTAGCAATTAAACAAGATCCAGCTGTTGAGTTCGGATTTATTCCACGAGAGCTATGAAAAAGTAAACATAGACAAATAAGTATAAATATAAAGACAATGAATCAAGGTTAAGCCATAAGAGTTAAATAAAATTAATAGCTTTCGAAGAGCCCAAGAAATAAGCCTAAAAGGAAACTAACAAACGGTAGGGAACGTCAATCAGTAACAACATTAAAAAAACATTAGGGCAATGCTTAAATATTCATGACCCTTAAAAAAAGATATGTCTTTTATTTTATCTTATTTTCAGTTACAGAATTATGTTAAAATATTCCTCTTTTCTTTACTGTTTTTTAATTTCTATTTTAGTCCCCCACAGACATAATATGCACACAATGAGATTCAGTATTACAATGAATAATGAATGAAAAGACCGTTCAGGATTCACAGATGACAACATGGATTGTAATAAGGCTTATTGTTTATATTTAAAGATTTATAAATAATAAATAATACAGGAACTAGCCAAACTATGTATGCATTCATAAAAAAAATTTTTTTTATTGAAATCTATCTAGCTTCATTTTATTTAGATATCATAACCTAATTTAATATTTTTCACTCTTTTGTAACATTTCGGCTTGTTTTAAAATTATTAATTAGTAAAAGCATACGATTAACAAAGAGAAAAGTAACACTTTGAAATTGTCTTTTTTTATGGAGAATATACGAATAATTTGCAAATAACATTTCAAAAAAACTATATATTTTGGCAAGTACTTTAGATACCTCAAAATTATTAAATTTTTTGACCTACAAAAATTCTATCAACTGTTATTTATTAATAATCTTGTTTTTATTTTAACTTAATATTTCTTGAATATAGCTGTAGTTTTTTTTTCTTAGCTAGGTCAACGCTGTATGACTAAACAGAAAGTGAACAGGAGATTTTGCAAAAGATGACTCACGCCAGTAAGTAGTTGCGCAATTGTGACCTAACCACTTCCAATCCCCTAGCTATGCATTTTTTATTTCCGCAAAGGACTCGTTGTGAAAAGAGGCTGATAATATAAATAATAAGGGTTAAATACTGTTAGATGCAACATCACTAACAAAGCCAAATTTCTGTCATAAAAATACAATTGAATTATTTTTTGCAATTCCTTAATACATTTAAACTCTGATATCTGATATCCTTCGTAATTAAAATTCAAGCGCTTTATATTTTAACAGGTTGTTAATACTAATACACCAAATATATATTTCTTCATATACTTTCACATAAAATAAATACATTTCAAGAGATTAAAATGGCAGCCGGAGTGGTCTGAGGCGAAGGTGAAAGATGAATGTATTCAAAAGAGGTAGAGTTTGAAAGGAATGCTTACATGGAGGAGGAAAGGAAAGGTACAAAAGGTAAAGATACGATATTAAAATTCAAAATTAAATTAACCAATACAGGAAAAGGGGTCTTAAGGACTTAAGAAATAGGAAACATCACAGACGTTTTTAGGAAGTAGATAGTGATTTCTTAGATATTCAGTTTCCTTTCACACACTGGATAAACTACTTTTACCTTAGTAAATTTAAAATATAATATAAAAATCCAATTCTGAAATCAAAACTTTACTAATAACACGGGATAAACTTAAACATGAAAAAAAATCTTAATTACTTCTGATAAAGAAAAGTTCAGAGATCTTCTTTCTGAGTAAAGACATCAATTTGTTGGATATTTAGTTTTCTACTGTCTATTAAACAACTGTTGAGTAAGAAGATTACATGTGAATATTTTTTAAACCAAAATTTTATATAAATAAACTTAAAAGATTAAATCAAAGGGCTAAACTATAACTTCCATGTATGGCTAATTATATATGGAATACTGAATAGAAAATTCCACCTTTCAAATGACAACCCACTACTAATTTACAAGACTAATCTGATGCTTATTTAGACTAATAGTTGGAACAGAAGATAAATTTTCCAACATCAAAATACAGCATAAGTATTTCGAACAATAGTTAATGCTCCCACCTTATATGTTATTCGTTGACAATAGATTCAATGTGAGGAGATGGTCAGAGCGGGCGATCAGTATAGTATTAATGAGCACAAATAAGTGAAGTTTGTGCCGACGTTTCGGGCCAAATTTCATACCTTCATCAAACGATAGTTTTTTCCATGTAATATAATGTCCCCTCCACATTACGTTATAAACAATGACTATACATAAGATGTCTTCAATTCTGTGCCCGTCTGACGTCACATATGTCCTCCAAGGATACTATTGTACTCGCATACTATATCCTGTATTAGTGATCAACCTGGTAACTTTTATTTCTTTTTCAAAGCACGGAAAATGAAAACTTTATCGATTTTAATATTTCGTACTAGTTTATCGACTTATTTTAAATTTTTACGTTTTCAACATATTAGGGTCCCTTTACATTTTTCTTAGGCGTGGAAAACATGAAATTAGGCGATGAAAATGTTAACGATTTAAATACCACACGCTCGAGATTCTATTTGCTTTATGTTTTTCGGATTTTTAACATATTATAAATTTAAAATAACTGTTGGAAAGGTCAATAATTAAAGATGCTATAAATCTTATGACTTTTTTTCATTCAATTAATACAGTAGGTCACAATATGTCACCTTCGGAAACATATTAATATCGATAAAGTTCGAAAAAAATAAAATAATTTGATAAGTGTGTTGGCGATCTTATATCGTGACTTCATTATCTGCATTTCCGAAAATACATAAAAGCATACTTTTTTAATATCTTGGAATATTAAAAAGTCTAATAGCTAAAATTAATCGATACGTGAGTATATATAACCTAATTGCGCCCGCAGGTTGAGTACCCAACAATACATTATATCAACATCGCATATATTCCTTCATCAAGTTCTCAAACATTCATCAGGACCTTATTTAACATCCAAAACCTTAGGCAAGTGGTATCTAGACATTTGGCAAATATAAAATATTTAGCAATGGAAATCTTCTCCACTCACACGACACGAGCTGATTATAAGAGACCAGATTTTCCTATAGTCAAAAACGCAAAATATGTTAATTCCTACAGTAAATACCCAAAATGTGTAAACTTGTGTATAAAAAGCCTAAATTATGAAAAAAAAACAACTTTACTGTGTAATTTATAATATTAATATATACCTACAGAAAGCTGTTTGAATAAAATAAACTCGCAAATACACGCAAAAACAAACAATTTTTATCACAAACTTTCGATTTTTCCATAACTGAATAGTGGAAGATAACTGATATAATTTTTTTTATTTAGACAGGAAAACTCAATTATGAACTTCTTAAGACTACTATAATTTTAACACTATAGAATATCAATAAAAGTGCTTCCTAGAATACAGAATTTAGTATTTTAAATACTTTTTATTAAATATTTAATTACAAAAACAAATATATACAATATTTATAACTTTAATCTTGTAATTTTATTTTTTTTAATTTATTCCACTTTTCCCCCGATTTGATTTAAATTTGACTTTCTGGAATTTATAATGTTTTAATACAAATCAATGCTTCGATCATTATTTTTTGCCATCAGTAAAATTTAAACTAAAAAAACTAAATTGTGCTACAAAGGGGGTCAACTTGTGACTTTATAAAACAGAGGGATTTCGGTTTGTCAATCTAAAACTAGTGGCTAAGATAGACCAAGTTTAGATCGTATCATTTGTTTTATTCTTTCATCAATTACAGAAAATTTATAAATTTAAAAATTAATTTCATAGCTACATTTCAAAAAATGAACAAAGTTGCAATGTTGTCCAAACAATCATCAAAATTTGAAAATTCATACACCAACCCCTACAGGGTGAATATACAACAATCAATAGGATGTCATTTTCACAATTTTATTTCTTTCAGGGTAGCTCAATTTAAAACTGAGAGTAAAAGATGATTTTGCATGAAAATCTGACCTCAACTTAAAACAGTTTGAAATTGAGAATTGCCAGGTGCACATTCTAAAATACATTGTTTAACATTCTAGTAATTATTGAAAAGTAGAAACATGATTCACTTGTCAACAAAGAAGATGCTGCTACTAAAAAAAACCAAAATCTACAAAAAGAAAAGAAAACCAAAATGACAAAGTGATTCCTTTAGCGATATGGTCATAATGAGGCTTCTAGAAGAATCGAGGTCTATTTTTTGATTACAGGACTATAATCTTGCTAATTATTAATAAATTTGGATGTTGTACTTATTCAATTAGTAATCAAGAAATGTCCTGGATACTAAGGCCTCGCCCACACCCGACTCCCGCCTGCCCTGGACTATCCCAGCAATCTCCACCCCCATAGTGACTCACCAAGATCGAACGTAGATATCGCATGCAGGGCACAGGCTCTTCTAAAACCGGCTCCTTCCTGTCACATTGGAGAGTCCCCCGGCACAGCACTGAGTCACCTCAGGTACTTGGGTTCTTATTTTCGTTTGCCATCAGTTAGAGTACGGTATTTCGGAGATAGGCCGAATCGCGTCGGTTTTCCATAGGATGTGTGCACCTAATGAATAATTCATAGCGAATGATCTCAGCTGTTTTGGCCTCACTAACACAACTAAGAGCAAGATGACCGTGGTATTTCTGTCCGGAATAGGATGCAATATGCAACGCTTAATGTATCTCATTTGTTTTAGAAAGACTTAGAAAACAATGCACATTCATATAACACTAAATATCCTCTCGTTGAAATTCTACATCTTTTAAAACCTTACAACTCGAAACAAATTAGAAAATAATTTTAATTTCCTAAAACAGGACACGTTTCAAACATTACCTAGTACAATACAATTAGAAACAAAAAAGTGAAATTAATATAATTTTTAAATTTTAACATTTCATATTTGAAATCTATTCTTGGCACGGATGCATGGATGATAGCTTTAATTTGTCGAATGTTCAAATATTAAAATATTTAGATCTTAAAAATCGATACATAACCAACAATCTAATAACAAGTTTCAATCCTTTTTTTAAAAGGTACTAGCAATGTTCAAATAGAAACTCAGATTTAAATGAAATATTATTGGAAATTTAAGGATACAAGACTGAAAAACAAGGTAAAATTCATAATTTATTTTCATAATTTTTTAGCCTATTTTTTTTTAACCATTAGTTCCAAATTCGTTGTCGTTTGCGGACCACTCACTCCCCTAACTTGGAAATAAGATTCCTCCCCCCCCCCCCAAAAAAAAAAAAAAATACATTTTGAGACATTTTCAAAGTGTATTCATCTATTAAAATATTTTTCTTTTATTTAATTTCTGATATACAGATGAGTTATCCTATAGGTAACCAACCTATTCTAAACAGGGTGGGAAGGTCTAGTTATCCTTCAGAGGGAACGCCAAGAAGTAATAGTCAACCCCCCAAAGCAGGATTCGAACCGGCACTGCTTCAGATTCGAAGTTACTTAATTGACGCCCTAATTCCCTCGGCTAAAAACAGCTTTGTGAAAACCTATCAATTAACCCTTCAGAGGATATTAACTAATAAATAGTTCTAGCAATAAGTTTTAAAAAATATGTACTGCTACCCTGATCATTTTCTCTTTGAGCTTAGTAATTATTCTTATAAATGGTAGACCAATCTATATATGAGTGAGTATTGATCAATTTACTGAACAACCCAATTTCTTATTTTTGTTCTACTTCTTCTCATATTAAGATCTATTGTGAACAACCAACTCACCACCATAAACATAATTTCGTTTAGAAACATGAATCGCATTATCCGTTAATTTTTTTTTTTTTTTTTACAAAAAATATATCTTAAAACGAAAGTATCCCATCCTTTAAAATTCAGTAACGATTCATTTCCCCAAAATTTTTGTTTATAATCTATTTGTAATAAACTACATTACTGTTAGAAGGGCAGGTAGTGTTAGATAAATTACCAGACACCGGGAAGAATATAGCGGCGGCAAGGTTTTACGCTCTGTCGCCCGGTAGCCGTTAAAATGAGCTGCACAGTTAGTTCTTGTGGCCAACCAATAATGGAGCATGGCATACTTCTGCAAACTTTTTACGATCAATCACAGCTACAGGGCTAGAGATCGAATAACAACCTCTGTGCGGTTAAAGGAATTCCTCAGGCAACGGATAATAGCTTCAGTTGGAAACGTAAAATGTCAAGGAAATACAGAATTAAAAAAATTCGGACAATAAGAAAATAATTAACGTTACAATCATAGAGTTTTTCAAACTTGCAACAAAAATAATTAGTATAAACAAGATTAGCCCCCTTCAAAATCACCAACAACGCACAAGATGTCAAATTATCGGGACAACTTACTTAAGTAAAATACTTGCATAGTAATGGAGGAAAAGGATAAAAGTCTAGAAGCTGCCAAATAAAGAAATATAATTTCAAGGCATAAAAAGCTTTAGGTTCTGTTTTGAGAAGAAAAATCCATAAAGCCGAATAATTAATTTATTAATAGTTTTCGTCTTTTTAAATAAATCTTTATCACAACTTATTTACTGTTGGACCATCTTTTCTTTTGAGATGGAGCAATATATTCAAGAGGATGGCAGGACCCCTATAGTGGAGAGCTGATAGGGACAGAGATGTCTGGAAGAAGAAATGGAGAGAACTCACCTCCCAATAGGGCTGGTCACCCCGGGAAGTGCTGACTATTACTGTCCAAAGGGAAGGCCTATGCAGGAAAGGATACAGAAAGATGGAAAGAAAATTGATAGAAGTTAATGTTTTGTCAACTATTACAATAGCAAATTTTCGCCGGAGACCGGAATTTCAAACCTGGCAGTATTATTTATATGAACTATAGTAATATGAAACTACTGAACCCTAGAGACAGTATAAGATACTGGACTAATCAGAGTGGACGTTATGGTCTCGTAATGAGCCACCTCCTCTACTCTGTTTTCCAATTAGAACATTTGCTAGCCGGCGCTAATTGCGCTCCTTCCCAGCCCCTCCGTTCCGCCATTATCGAGGTCATCTATTGGAAAGTACAACATAGCGGGCTCTTGTATCTATAGGGGAGCAAGTAGGTAAGGTACAAGCAACGCAAATACAAGATAAAATAAAATAATTCCATTGAGTATGCCGAAAATATTTAAGGGATACAGTTGACGAGGTTTTGGCTATATAGCGAGTATGGTTAATATTACAAGTATATATCTCCGCATTTCAGCGGTAAAGGATGTTGCGATATCACATATTATTTTATTTAACTTTAATCAGGGAAATAGAAGACTTCTTTTTTATTAGAATAAGCACAGCTTATCTATAACAAATTGCTCCTTGTCTGCTAAACAAGTATTTGTAACAGCGTTATATTTTCTGTCATATTAAAACTGATTCCCAGCTTTTGTAGCCCATTTCTCACTCAATACCATCTTGTTCTCGGTCCAACTCTTGGGCACATCCCATTTGGATGATATGTATTAGCCTTTTTGACTGCTCTATTCATTCCGAAGTCCTGCAGTCGTTTTAGGGAATTTTGAATTCCTGATTGAACAGGTATCCTTCTTTACTATTTCTCCTTCTTCCAGATTTTTGGACTGGAGGATGCGCCTGAGAACAATGAAGTGTCCATGAGTCACTTGCATAAGTTATAATAGGCCTGATATAGCCTTATTTCGGTTTTTCTGCTCAACAGCCTCCTTCTAAATCGAATAAAATAGTTTCTCCAAAACAAAACAATAAGTACTTTTATTAGGGAGGAAATACTAATCTAAATCTACTTTCTTGTAAAGATGAGTAAATGTGAAACACTGCTCGCTATACTCACCAGGTACAAAATTGTTTTCACATCATCCAAGGACATAGATAATTTAAGAGGGAATTAGTAAAATACTTAAAAATAAAAAATACTAAGAATACTTTTAGTATAAAAAGCAAGTCTTGGGGGAAAATATATTTCTGAGCTGCTCTCCTGTAAAGTTAGAGGAATGTGATTTAAAGTTTTTTTTTTTTTGCCTTAAAAAAACTGTTATCCTGTATCCTGCACATGTAACCGTAATGAATATTACAAATTTTTAGGGTAAAATAAGAGAATGGAATCTTGGAAAAGATCAAAACCGCAGTTGAATGAAACCGGGGATCAAGGGTGCGAGCCAGAGTTACACATATAGAAGCAAATATTTACAAGAGTCACTAAAATTAAGCATGAGCTAAACATCGAGCCACGATCGAAGGGACCAATCAGAGAACCCGGCTTTCTCAGTTACTATTATGGCCATGTATAAATTAAGACCAAACAAACTATATTAATATCATACTGTATGGTAATTTTTAATATGGATTAACACAATGGAACAATTGTTGTAATAACATAATTAATAACAAGTACATGCAACAATAGCTTGTTGAGTGATAAGTGATTCTGAGGGAATTCAGAGTGGTAAGGTATGAAGATCTCTCGTCCAACTCCCTAATCATTCATTTGTATTAATACCAGATAAGAACTAAAATAACTATCATTATCCTAATAATTGCTTATAACGATCAACTTCAAAAAGTATCATATTTTAAATAATTAAACATTAAAATATTTAAAAATGTCTGTATAGTACAGTAAGTATAGTGAGGAAACAATTTTTATTTTCTAACCCTTAATTTTTTTTAACCTATATTTCACTGTTACTGATTTTTTACTTCAGAATAAAATCTACGAGACGAACCGTAGTTGAAACATAGGTAACGATAGTAGTAGATAAACTAATCTGAAAATTATACAATACTAGCTTATTTCAACACTAACAGCCAACTTTGACCTAAATCGAGCAAGCATTTTTCGAAACGTATCAAGGAAAATATCTTTCCGCAAGCGTAGACGAAAGTAGAGGATGGAATTTGCTGAATATTGTTCTAAATATTCTACTAAAATATATTTGCGTATTTGAAAGTGATAGTGGATGAAATCTGATAAAATCAATATGGAATCAACGAAAGCTCTGAATATTTCATCCGAATTGAGTCAACGATTTGATCGATTATAACCCAACACAAATTTTACTACAAACGGACTTGAGGAGGCCCCTCACCTCCGGACTTAAAATAGCTCCTTTGAATGGATAGCTCATATGTGATATTAAACATAACAGGTAACCTTAAAATACCAAAGGTAGTAAAAGGTAAGACACAACACGAATTACTTTTTCTTTTTTCACAGTAATGCACTTATTAATTCACTTTTATTTCTGTTTTAGAGGGTTCGGGGAAAAAAAAAAACTACAAACGGACACAGAAACAAATTTATTCTTTGAAGTTTAAAACGTAAATTGTGAGTGAAAATTTTCGAAACTATGAAACTCCCCTTCGGCAATGGGAAGCAAATTTGATTTCATTTAAATATGACCATAAATGCACATGAATTTTGAGGTACATTTAACGTGCTTAAATCCCTACTATAAATCTTAGTTAATTTAATATTGCACATTTCAATGCAATTTATTAATTATCTAAACCAAAATATATTAATCCAATTAATTTTAAATAAAGCACGTAATTTAAATTTTAAAAAAATAAATAAAAATAGCATTCAATTAAATGCAGAGAGTGTGATAGCCGACTGGTTGGAAAGCTGGCTCCCTATGCAGAACGAACCGGATTTAAATACTTTTTTAGAACGCTGCATTTTCTCAGGACGGTAAATAAGCGGTATTTTTCAGGGTGAGAGCCGGGTTTTGACAGAAACTTATTTTTGAACCGCTGAGCCCTAAACGTTATTAACTGCCGTGTCATGGGATTATTAATAGGATCCAGACAACACTGTCTCCCAAGGAAGTAGGATTGAGAATGAGGCAACACTAGCACTGTCTTAGCATGTTGCGGGACTGATACATTTAATAGATCATAAGTTTAATCTTGTAAAAGCGTATAATAGCATAATCATCGAGACTCCAGGGGATACTTTCTAGAAGGGGCGGGTCAGAATGGGGGAAATGAATAATAAATCACTTATGACTTACAATAGTCCTAGCATTATCTTATTTTCGGGATATTATCAAATTTACATGAATTAAAAAAATAAAAAAATTGCCAAGTAAATACTTACAGCTTCGCTACCATTTATATATCTTTATTTATTTTTTTCATAGTCCTTTTTTTAGTCATGTTTTGTTTTATGAAAATTTATTTGATATCATATTTATTTCAGGTTTAACTACGGTCGTTTGAGGAGAAAATCCACAGAACGAGCAATTTCTGCTTTCACTTTACCATTAAAAAAAAAAATTCTGTACCGCTACAACACAAGAAGGTTCAGGGATGAAATACTTTGTAAGTAAGTATTGTTACTAGACCAACGGTTGTGCAAACGAAGTGATTTGGTCAGAATCACGTTCAACCACCAAATGTTTACCCATTTAAGGGTACCTACTTCATAAGGCTGGGTGGACACCGAACAAACAGGGCTGACTCACGCCTACAGTGAAACAGAAAACAATTATGTACCACAGCCAGAGAATTACTAAGAACGTGCAAAATTTCGAAATTGGATTTTCGACAGAAATACATATGGTCCTTTGAGTCCTCAAGTGAGTGTGAACAGCAAACAACAAAAACGAAAAGTAGTTTATTTACTATAAATAACCTTAATCAATTAATTACATATTATATGAATGGAATGTTACAAAATACTTTTTCCATAAAATCGACTGACCATAAGTGCCACTTTTCAATCTATTTTTAACATTTTATAGATTTTCTCGAAACCTGATTTAACGATTCAGATTAAGCTCGCATTATGAATGTAAAATCAAGTTCAGTTTTATATGAGCAAGGTGCCTTCATTATTGAAATATTGTGACAGGGCTTAAATGCCGTATTTTCAAAAACATTTCTTCTAAAGTACCTTTATTTTTGTTTATATGAAATAATCAACCATCTTTTATTGTTAGTGGTAATATAGAGTGGATAAATATGAACGATGAAAGAGTTTGATTATAAACTAAAAGAGAAAAACTGTTTTCATGTAACAGCATAAAAAAGGCCGGGAAATGGGAAATAGCCGAAAGCACCAGTTCTCTTTCACTCTCATTCCATAGTGTACGGATTTATTATTGTTAAACTGTAATATTTTAGTCAGGAACAAAGTTTGTAACTCTTTCTTATATTTTAAGAAACCCTGGAATACGCATTTTAAAAATAGAAAAATGGACTATTATACTTTCAAAGAATCGTGGTTTTAGTTCGTAGTATTAAACAATGCATGAATAATATGAAACATACATAATTTTCATACATAATATGAAAGAATTAGATAATTACTATTTTTTTATGAAAGTTATAACAATAGACAGATTCTATATACACTTCATCATCAATATGAAATACTTTGTAATAAATTAAAAATAATATTGGCCTAATTCTTTTTATAGATATTTTAAAAATATTTGTAATTTATTAATTAATATTTTATTATTTTTTTAGTTAGTTACTATTTTTGTTATTATTTAATTATTTTTCTTCTTTTTCCTTTAATTATGTCTGTATACATTACATACACTAATTATGTATACTAATACAAAACTTTCATAATTTCGGCAGCAAGAAAGCAAATATGAAGTCAATTGTTCATATATGGTCCACAGTAAACAAGTTAATAAAAATAAAATACGTTAGAAGTACATACAAACTATTTAGTTTGTTTACAAATATTTACTAATATGCATAAAATATCTTATTCCGTGACCTATGGTAATATATGCAGATACCGGAGTTGAGTAAATATTTCTGCTAGGAATAACGCAACGGATGAAGCGGAGCCAAACCACTGGATGCTCGGGGCCCTGGAGTGTCTCCAGCTATAGAAATAGACTAACCTTAATATAGACATGATCTTCACCTTCTGCAGCTCTCCTGAGGTTTCTTCAACTCTATTCAGCTGGCAAGAGAACACATTAACCTAATGACCTTAGGTAACAATGGACTTCCAAAATGGATGAGCATTATGCGAAAGTGTATACAATGTATGTAGGCACAAAAAGTAATTTACTTTACTAAAGTATTAAAAAAAAAAAATCAGAAGTAATGATTTTGTTCCCTCATAATGGACCGAGTAATGCATGAACATAGTTCTCTAAATTTTGTTCTCTCATAGTGCTTTATAATTAAGTATAAAGTATTCCAAATATTTAAATGAATTAAATCATTAAATTAATTCAGAATAATGAACGATGAAAAATAAATAATAAAATCAAATCAAAATACAATTATAATCGAGTAATTGTTAAATTATTACTGGGATCGATGTTTATAAATACTGTATTACTCCTCACAGTATTTAAATATTGAAAAAGTTCCGCAATTTACCAATTACATTCGCATAACATAAAATCGCATGGGATAAAATATTTTTTCACAGAAAAAAATATTCGAGAGAGAAATAAAGTTGAAACTGGTTTTTGAACTTTAAAAAAAAAAAAAAACTAAATAAGAATTTTCAAAGTGATCGATTTACTCTGGGTGTGACTGATCTTTTTTTTTTTTTTTTTTCAAAAATTGCAATAACTTGAACACGTCTTCTCCAATCCACGCGTAAGTTAAGACTGGGTTAAGGCCATCAGACTTGCACAAAATGGCATAAATCAGAGTACTGAAGTAAACAATTGAGGGTCGGAAAAAAAAAAAAAAAGTTTGGTAAGTTTTTCTTAATTTGAAACTACTTTTTTTCCATTATAAAGGAATAAAATCTAAAAAATATTGGTATAGGTCGGAAGAATATAAATTTAGGTTGCTAATAGTAAAAGTAACGTTGAATTAATAAAAAAAAAAAAAAATAGTTATGATCTAGTAGAGTTATGATGAAGTATGAGACATCTGCTGAAAATAAATATCCTCTATATGTCCTAAACTTTCTAAATTCTGATTTAGATGAAAATTCGTATTAAAAGACCCTAAAAAAGGGAATCTGACTTGATTTTTCCTAAAACAATTATGTAAGCCTACTCTACTTGAAACCTGTTTTGGTTTTATGAATTTGTATACACTTTAACTCATTTAATACTATAAACAATGGTTTTTTCTAATTCTGAAATAAAGATAGGTTGTTTATAATTGTTGGTAGTTTATATAGATTGTTATGTATATTAACCATCTTAATTTATTAACCAAATAAATATAATAATATTAAAAAAAAATCTAAAATTATATATATTTATATATATTTTTTATCGGCACGTAGGTAGCGTTGGCACCTGGGATACCTGTCCAATATTTTTAGACATTATGTATGTCCCAACAACAGCATCTGACTGTCCGAACTGTACAAAGCATGCATATTACGGGGTTTTGCCTCCTAAAACCTATACTGCGCATGGCTCTGAAGTGGTTGTTGGAACAGACCTTTAGTACCACCAGAACAAAAGTTTCATTAAAATAGGTGACCCGACGTCCGTAGCCTCATTTTGTCAAAAAGATTTTGGCTGATCACTTAGTAAATCGATCATAAACTACGACTACTTTTAGTCATGGGTTATAAAACTTTTACAACTATGTAACTTTAGTATATGACTAACAAATGTGTAACATCAAGTATTAATTTTAAAAGTACCCAGAGGATGGGAAAAGTACCGAAAAGCTACTGAATGAAAAGTAATCGAATAATGCCCATGTAATTTCGAAAAATGAAGGTAACCTGGTTGCTATGTAAAAAAGAATCGGCACAGTTTGCTAAACTACAATATAAAGAAGAAAACTTATTCATTAAAACATAATCAGGAGAGTTTTAGAATCAAGGGAATACGATTTAAGGTCAGATTAATACTTAAAAAAAAAGAAGAATTCAAATCTAAAACTCGTTGTATTCTAAAAGTTGCCAGGCAAAACTAGAAACTTAAGCTGCGAGAGCTATTATAAATTAAAGACCCAGCAGACGCCAGATAAAACAAAGAAGAGAGGATCTATGTTCCAGGGCTACCCTCGAGGGATTAGCCAACAACCAGCACAACTCACTTCTTTCACGTCGGTTAATTTTTTTTATGGGCGTTTTAATTAGGATAAATCACAATTCTTAGATAAGGCCAAGATCTTATTAAAGCGTAGTTATGTTTCAAAATTAAGGAACAACTTTTCGAGAAATGTTAACTAAGAAACAATTCGGGAAAAAACTTGCTACCATCAACTTATCACGGTAAATTTTTATACTCAAACGGCTGATGAATAGACAACATTCGAATCGACTAAATTATAAGTTAGTAACAAAACGTCTCCACATGCAGTGCGGTATAGTGTTTGTAACAGTTGAAAATGAAAATCTGAACCACATGATCCCAATGAAGGGCCAGCGTTCAGTACTTAGGAAGTACTATTTCTTTTGCAGCGGTAATTTGTTTATGATCACGCTCAATCCCTAGATTTTTTCCGAATTAAGGGTACCCACAGTATGATGTGGGTGGAGCTGGGAGAGGTCCCCGAACCCATAGGCTTGACTCACGGGTACATAAAAGAATAAATAGTGGTCTGTCACAGCCGGATTAGAACTGGGGTTCTTGGAGTACAATCGAAGGTACAAAATAAAGGCCCGTTCACAATGTATCACATTCCGAAAAAGGTTCAACCACTGCCATAAGAAAAACTGTAAGATAGTTCCCGTTATGACAACATTTGCTGCCATGGTAGTACTGCCACACTGGGTCTGGCGTGATAGTCGACAGTAGATGTAAACCGGAGAAACTATTGCCTCTTGTAAACGCCTTGACTAAGAAATGGCGAGCCTTATCAACTGCACTGGCGATTGCTTAAAAATAAAATGTTGTATTTTTATTGTTTGAATGTTAAACTGGATTATATTTAAAGGTTAAATCGTAGCCACATTAATAGTAATCGAGCGGCAACTTTAATGATCAATTTTTCAACTGACTCAACGTTTTTTTTGTAACGTGGCTATAACTCGGTTACAGGTCTTGGTCTCCTCCAACCACTTCCTCTAAGAGTGACTGTCTTATACCGACGCCATCCAGTTCCTGACTTCTAGGATGTTGTAAGCAACCCCTCTCCCCACACCATCCGACCATCTCAAAGGTTTAGGTCAACAGATTCAGGTTAGGTTTACTGTCACTGGACAAGACACTTATTAGCTTTCGTGGCAGTACTACAACAGCAGAAAACTATCAACGTGTAAACGAACCTTAAAACAATATAGTTTTATTATAGAATTTATACTGCACACATAACTATATAAACAATTTAATTAAACTTATTGGGAAAATCAGTATATCCATGTATATATTTTATTTTGTATCATAATTAAAAAAGAAATATATAACTATAAATACTCACATCTCATAATAATAAATTGTTAAGAAAAAATACCAAAATTATTGGGCGGAAGTAGCCATACATTTATTATAATAAGATTTTTTGTAAAGGCTCCGGCGGAAAAACGACGAAAGGATGGGGAAAGAAAAAGAAATCATACTAGATTTTTTTTTTGTGATGATTGAATTTCAATGAATCGTATAATTTTAATACATGTTTGTAATAAAGATAGGTTTACAACAGTTACTGTTAGTAAAAATTACTTTTATAATGCAAAAAAAAAAAATTTAAATACATCAGCGAAGTTTTGCAATTGGCTCATTAATCTTTAAAAGCAGATTTTATGAATTATACGGGATCATACTACGGCTGACTACAGTGCAGGTCGATAGCCTTTGTTCTTTTCGGCTCGTTGCAGAGAGCTATTGGTATGCTGTACTAGTTGTAGCACATGCCAGCTGGCCGCGTGGACCCCCGGAGCTCTCTGCACATGGCCGCCACATCGGGATATTGAACCACGACAAATATTTACAGTGTTAAGGGTGACGGTTTAGGAACACTTTCAGATAAGTGGATAAGTGACTTATCAAACAAAAACATTTAAAAATAGAAAATATTTCACAAGACATAACAGGAACAAACATTAATCCCAAATAGCAAACATACTATCAGCTCATCATTAAAGTATCTGATAAGAGAATCACAACAAACGAAGCTAGCCGGAGGTAGCACTTAAAGACCACGAAGCTAATCTGTAAGGTACATGTTAACTATGAGTTTATCACTGATATTACGTAGATACCAGAGGATGTACTTAAAAAAAATTATCCTTATAATTAGTTAAATTATTTCCAAACTAATCGATGCAATTCATTGAAATTATAAGTTAAAACAAGTGTGTTATCAGTAAATACACATCAATTGTATCTATCCCAAACTTTTCAATACAATATCATATCACAGTCCTTGAAGAATGGTGTCAAAAGTGAAAGATTAAAATAATCTCTCATGAAATCATGATCACCAAATGCCGTAAACCAATAACAGGTCCGCTACCTATGAATACATCTCGGCAAACGACTAACTTGCCATCACCATAAAATATTGAAAAGACAAAAACTGATCGTTGGTTCCGACTATTACAACACTTAGGAGACAAACGGCCTAAACGTTAATGTCACAGAAGACTTTCACACGACTGTAATAACACCTATTTACACTTGCAGTTTTGGGGCTCGTTATTTTTTTTATTTTTTTTTTTTGGTCATTCCTGATATATCTAGGTGGTAACCAACTTATTCTAACCTAATGGTGGGGAGCTGTTTTTATTTCGTGAGATCATCACAGATATAAAAATTAACACCTCAGGCCGGATTCAAACCAGCGCCGCTCCCTCTTGCCTACAAACTAAATAGCCCTTTTGGTGCTCCACTAAACCATCGATTACCTCTCATTTCCAAAATGCTTAACGCTCTATACTTTATCACAAATAAAAACGTACATAATGATCTCAAAATTCCAGGACACCGATTTGGCAAGATCCAGGCATCAATTCTTCCATTTTAAACTCCTTAACTACCCAAACTCTCTTGTTTCCTCTCTAATGCTTTACCATACTAAGGGTACTCACTATTTAATGGTTGGTGCTCCCAAATATCATGAGTAGAAGATATAGAGAATTCATGAAAATAAAAACGAAAAAGAACCCTTAAGAATGAAACATGATTTATCAAGAACAGGATATAGCTTTAATAACCCAACAATCGATAAATATATAATAAACTATCTTCTGTAATGCACGCATAAACTCTCTTCTGTAATGAGTGATGATTTAGTGATGCGGGGAATTGTCAAGACTAGCTATAAAACCCGGAATAAACGGAATATCTTGGGGTAACCTATGTCTGTGAACAGTGTTGAGAAGGCATTAAAGAGCAGAATGATTGGAAGGAAACCTCTTTGGTCAAACGGGTAGACTCAATTCTAAATTAACTGTTTGAGAAGAGAGAATTAATAAAGCAGAAATAAATATTGAAATACAAAAAATTTCTTAAAAAATGTATGTGTATTATAAAGTATTTACTAAAGAGAGGTAATGAACCACTGGGAGAAAAAAACGACGACGTCGAGAAGTATAGAGACAGAGAAAGGTAGGCGGTGAGAACTGCGTCACTAATGATGATTATGAAGCTGCAACAAAGGATCGCCTTGGGGACAATGACTGCTACTCAACAAAAATAGTCTACAGTCAACGTCGGCTCACTATCAACCAAAACACTAGGCACTCTCCTACTAAATCAAGAAACTAACCGCAACGGAAACCAAAAATTAAAAAAAAAAATGAATAAATATTTGTCATTTAGAAAAGATAGATCAATCCGAACAAGTTCGAGGTATCAAATTAAATAAATTCTGCTATGAAGAGTACAAGGGAAAAATAAGGTATCGAGTTTTTTTTTCTTCAATAATGTCTAGTTAGGAGAAAAATGAGATTAAACAGCTCAAAATCACTGGTAAATGGTGAAATATATATACATTTACACACTTAGAACCTAAAAATGTGACATAAGCTAGAAAAAGATTGTTGACCACTGATCTATACTGTATGAACATTTGACCTATTTATTTTATATGATATTAAAACAAAATCGTGAGTTAAGAGAAATAGCAGTAAATAACTAAGCAACCCAAGTTGGTCAAATCATTAGTAATGAAAAACATCATATACATATGGATCAGATTTAACACACGTTAATGTAGTTAACACTAAATACATAATATCCAGACGCAAATATTACTTCCCTCCCAAACTAGTCGACATCTCAGGAATGTGATCTGGTTTTAGTAGTTAATTATTTCATGGAACATTCACCACTGTGGTGGAGGCTATCTTGTGAATTCCAATGTTTACTGTTTTTTCCCGAGACGAAACAAAGACACCTTTTCACTTCCTTTGAGCAGATCAGACTCAGCTCTAAGGTAAGGTAAAGAAAGTTATCTCTTCCTGGAGTCGAAGCGCCCACGAAGATAGACCAGCGGAGTGGAACACTGGTATACCACATTCTGCTGTAATAGCGATTGGGATACACTTTCTAGTTCCGAAGCCCACGTTCTCGAACGCTACTGGAAGAGTTTTAACGAACCCGAGACTCATTTAGAATCTAGTCTCCATTAGCGCTCTAAGGCACTAATAAGGCAAGAACAGGAGGGCAATCACCAACCTAGACCAGTTTTTACAATAGGACTTTAACTTATCTAGCTTACCTTGATGCAAGAAATTTGCGGTGAGGTTATGAATCGGAACAAACAAATCAATTTCTAAAATAAATTGTGGTAGTCATTGCTATGTTAACAATGAAGAGAAAGTATAACAAAAACTATACAACATATTAGCGACAGGTTAATTTTAATACTTTTTTAAAATTTATCATAGTGCTGAACAACGATATTGTAGATCAGCTTCAATGGAGACTAGAACTGCTTAATTTATCAAAATATGTTTTGAAGATTCATTGGATCCATCAACACTGTCAATGATAATCTGTAGATTTACAGTTATAATTGAATTATTTATAACATCATTTACAAAAGCATTCTTAATTCTTAATAATTCACAGCTTTACATATACTTCCTAAAATTGTTACAGGCTATTTTGCTCAAGTCTTATTTAATAACATGGGGGGAGAGGTGGTTTAGCCTACTCTCCTTTAAAGCGAAAGTAAAGGAAAAAAGAGAGGAGGTGTTCACATTGAAATTAATAGGAATATCCTTCATTGCAATCTACACCAGGAAATAAAGCAGCCGGAGATGGGCTCCTACTGCTCAGCCACGCCATCATGGCCATTCTGGCTTCACTTTTCCCAGCAGTTTACCCCCTACATTATACTCCTTCCTCCAAATTTAATATAACTAGGTAAAATAGAAACAAACATAATAGGGAAATTATGATTAACGCTAAGGTATTAATTTCCAACAGTTAACGTTTAATTAACTACTTATATCCTTCAGTATTAACTGTTTCTTGAAAATTAGAACTACTATTTTTTATTAGTAAAAAATCATATTAAATTTAATTTCAAGCATTTTTTTAAAGAAATCAACTATAATATTCACAATAAATTTATATATACAATATTTTTTTAAGTTCTGTCCACTAGAATAAACGATAATTATAAAAAATTGGGATTTCCTCTAATTTGATTGAAGGGTGTACTATTTTTTTAAGAATTAAGGATACTTTTTAATTCAGGAAGCTACTCAGAATTCCTAAGAAGGTCAAGTAAACTCCTTATCAGACTAAAACCCTTAGGGAAATAACAGAGATGGGAAAGAGTATCGGAGTTTTTATAGTTTAATGCTAAGCCAAGCCACGACCATACCGCAACGTAGAGGCGGTCCGAGCTACATTTTTTATTTATGCTAATTTAATATAGTATAATTTAAAAAATCTATTTATAAATTCATAAATAATCAGTAGAATTTCTAGAACTAATATTTATCTAATTCCGATTTTGAACTAACTGATACATATTCCTGAAATTGAATAAAAAAATATTAGTAGACCCAGAAAACGAGATAGGCTTAAAAAGAGAGAACGACAATTATGAATTATTTAAGAACGAAAATTGGTATAAACAGAAACAAGTAAAATGAGAAAAAAAAATTGTTTAATAAAGTCTCTTAAATCACTTTACCACAAGAATTAAGATTTGTGATAAATGGATGTTTAAATTTAAAACCCATAATATAATCCAATAATAAATGGATAATTCAAAAAACCTAATTTTAAAAATAATTTAAACAATTTATTTTATTGGATATTTCGTGTATTCATTTATCTGTTTATCCTTCCTGCTGAGCAAGAAAGGAGGCTAGCTAAAAAGATGAATGAATTGTTTATTTTACTTATTAATGGCTCAAGTATTTAATTGAGAACCTATACAGCTCCAGAGAGGTGATTTCAATTCATTTCTCGAAACCAGTACAAAATAAATATTGCCTGAACCAAGTGGTAATCGAACCTACGACGTTCTGAACCAAGCACTTGGAATGCTCGCTCCATCGTAGTCAGATATCACGTCTTCATAAGATTCATTTTCGGTTTCCCTAGACGCTCTTACATATCTTACATATATTTCAAGATAGGGTGGCTTTATTAGAATTCCCGACAAAACTACAAAAATGGTGCTTTCTTATATCAATCGTTAGGGATCAAAAAAAGCATCCTACGTATATCTTTAGCCTCCCATCCTGCCTGCGTTCTTCTATCTACCTCTTGAATACAAGAGGTATCTTAAATATAAATATCTCCAACCGATTTTTAGATCCCCATCGATAAAACTGCTTCGTTAGAAAAATCCTTATCATTCGTCTAAGTCCCTAATCTAATTTAAAAAACACTTTTTTTCCTTCTTCTCAAAGAGCAATCTTCCGCATATATTTAAAGAATAAATAAAAGGTTAAGGGAATATGTATGTATGTTTTTGTGTGTGCATGTATTATTTTTGTTTTATTTGGCAAAATAATAAATTTATTATATTGTAACCAGGCAGCACTACTAAAGTTGTACATTTCTGTTATTATTAGGGGACTGAATCTCCCAGAATAATGATTAATTTTTCATTTCAATTCATTTTTAAAAAATAGCATAATCACAAAATGGTACTAAATATTATATTGAAAAAACAAATTACGAATCATTTGATCTCTAAAATAAAATATATCATACGACTAACTGGACAACCAACAAATAATAACTGAACTTTTTGGAACTTCCGACACGTGAGTGAGATAAGAGCAGGTAGCAGAGTTCGATATTCAATTAATAGTTCCCTTAACTACTCTCTTATCTCAGCAACTAAATCTCAACACAATTTATTACTTATAAATATATAAGGAAAAGTAAGGAGTATTAGAAGATTTATTTATTTGAAGTTCTTAACTTCTTCAAGTTTTGAAGTTATCAATTATATTGAAAAATCGCAATTAGGTATAATGAATCAACTTTTCACATACATAAAAAGAAACTTTCTGTTTGAAAAATAAAAAACTTAAAAAAATCCATAATACTTATCTGCGACTCCTATTATATTATTATTTAAATTAATTTAATATATTTTACATATATGTTCAAATTGTAAATATTTACATGACTAATTAAAAAGAGTATTATAAAAATATATTAAAAAAAAATATTATAATTTTCTAAATTAGTAAGGTGTAGCTAATGGCCATGGAGGGTCAAGGCAACAAAATACAAATAAATAATAATTGACAACAATTTACATAAATTTTAAAAAACATCAATCCATTATGCGAAAAAATTGTAAGCTATATTACTTTTTAAATAAACAAAATTACCTACAGATTTCTAAATTTAAATTATTTATTTTTTGTAATCATGCCGTATTAGGATCATTAGTTCTGGGGAGGGGGGATACGATTTTTTGAGATCATTTACACAATTCATTAAAAAAAAAATCCTCAAATTTTTAAAATATTGAAATAAACAGGCATGCAATTTGATTCTGAAAAGTGATTTTAATAACATTAAAAAAAAATAAAAATTTATGCAAGGCATTCTAAATAAAGGCATATGTGACATTCTAAATACTATATTTAATATGGATATGGAAATAGTTATTTGACCATGGATAAATACATAAGAAGATGTCTGGGGCGCGGTTAGTGTAGAATACAAAAAAAGCAAAAACTTATTTATTAGTGCAAATGTTTTGGACAGAATTTCTAGTCTTCATCAGGGCTGCTTGGAAGAGGAATACTCCACTTGGATTCTCCACCTTCTCCAAGCTGCCCTCATGAAGGCTAGAAATTCTGGCCGAAACGTTGGCACTAAAAATAAGTGTTTGCGTTGTTCTACACTGACCGCACCCCCAAACCATCTTCTCCTTAAATAATTAATATCAATGTCCACTTTATAAAAAAAAAATTACTATATTCTAACTTACCAAAAACCAATAAAAATATTCTAAGCAGAATTACCTGTAACAAAAAAAAAATTATTTCTAAATTAAAATAAAATAAATACATAAACGTTAAGTGTTTCTAAGAAATAGAACAGACAATTTATAAAAACTACGGAAACGAATAAAGTAAGTAATAATAAATCAGCTATTAAATATAATTTTGAAATGGCAAACGACATTTACGCTGTGGTTACTGAAAATTTAAAAAAAATCAACACGATTTTAGAACTTAAAAAAACAATGTAGCATTCTTGAAATATCCATTCTCAACGACCCTTTTATAAGATATATATATAATTTTTTTTCTGACTCAAAAGATTTTTGTGGAATCGTTTTTAAATGAAGCATTAATTTTAATTTTTTTTTTTAATATTATAAATTTTTTTTCGCAGTTAAGAGGTATTAGAAGTTTAGCCACAATCAGCATGACTCAACTAATAGCTACGTGAGTGAAATAAAAGGTCAGAACTCTGGTTGGGGTTATTGATAAAGCAGTTATACTTGACATTAACTTTTTTTAACCAATGGTTTGACATTGCCCTCGATAACAGTTCCAAAAAAAAATTAGGAACTATAAATTTAATAGGAGTCATGGCCATTAAATCTTTAAAAAAAAAATCTAAAATATTTTAAGCTGTGCGAATTTTATTTCATATATAGTGGTACTTACATTAACTTTATGTAATGAATTTAAAAATAAATACAAACAATTTTACAACATATAAGATTCTTTTTACAACAGAAGTAAAAATATTTATAACGATTTGAGGATCAAAAATCTCCTTAATTACATAGTCATTCGGAGGTACATTAAAATTAAATAATAATACTTAGAGTTATTTATATGGGAAAGACGTTATCACCTGATAACTACTATCCCGCAATCTGTTATTAATATTTCGTTATTTAGCCCATCACGAACGCCCAACTGCCAGATTTTTTCCCCAAATCTTCTTTAGTAACACACTTTTAAAATACTGTGCAAATACACCTGGAGAGTATCTTAAGCGTTAGTTGAACGGCTTTTACCCCATCTTTGACTATAAATTCTAAATAAAGTTACTCTATAATGATTATTAAAGAAATTTTGGAACTGAAATACAAAACGAAGGCATATACGTTCTTAATTTAATCAATACACAAACTCGAATCTCAGAGAGTTAGTTATGCGGCATGGTATACCTAATGCGCCTCTTTGAGTCAAAATTATATCTTTATAAACCAAGGACCGGAGCAAAACGTGATGTCTTGATTGAAGAAAACTTTTAGTCATACATTCATATAACATACTCTCTCAGCATTCAATCAGTACTTGTCTTCAATTTCAAAATGGCGCCTATCTAAAAAAGGATAGAATTCATAGCTCTCATATTACGGGAGAAAAACTGAAAATGGATAAATATGATGAACTATTTTGAATTTTTATTTTTTTTTCAGAAACAAATTGAGGTACCAAACCTCAAATTCGTGTCCAGCGCACACAAAAAACACAGAAGCTCAATATATTACAACTCCTTCACATCTTTTCAGGTAAAATAAACCCAATTATTGGACTGTAAAACGTTTTAATTTTGAAAAGTTTCTTTTCGACTGAGGTCAGGTTTACCACACAATGAATGATAAAAATACAATAAAATTTTTATTTTATATTAGGGTTCCTTATTCTACCAAAGTCTCTCTGCTCGTCTAGAGATGAAACTGAAGAGACTCATGAAATGCTTTGTAAGATTTATCTTCGGGTTTCGCTGGCACTCTACCGCTTGTATACCGAGTTGAAGTGGCTCCTATATCTAAGCTCTCGAAAGCAATACCTTGTTGTTTTCCTATTTCAAGTTTTTAAAATGAAAAAAAAACGACCTATATCCTTGATCTCCTCACTCTACTATCATCCATCCATTCATTAAACACCAAATCCCAACCGATTGATCTATATATGCCCTAACATAGAACCGCCTGCCCCAGCAAAACCTTCGCTATACATGCAACCTCCTTCTGGAATTCTCTTCCCATCTCCATTTGCCAATTCTTATCCATTCTTTCCTTCAAACAACAACTCCTTTACTCACCACACAACCAAACCTCCGCACCAATCTGGACAAGGGAAATGGCCGTTATATATATTGATTACCATTATAAATTGCAAGTAAACAATTTACAATCTTAATGTAATTTTAACCAGCATACTGAAACTTTTAAAATGTTTTTACAGACAATAATCTTAATATGTGAACCATTTATTTATTCTAAGGCAACATTGTACCAGAATGAAATTGTTTTTCGTTCCGTTTCATAAAATAAATTAAGAAAGTGAAATATCCTTCCTGGCAATATCATCATCAGTACTTGTGACTTGTTTAGTTCTCAATGATTACTATACAGCAAGGCTACGAAGCAGAGCATTGTTTGTTTAAAAGGATACGAAGACAGTTATAGAGAATAAAGGCGGAAGGAGGGAATGTAGAATGTGAGAAACAAACGCTCGCCAGCTGACTAAAGAAAAAAGGACGATGGAGGGGAGAAGATAACCACAAACCGCAATGGAGAACCGCAGCTCCTCTCTCTACTATAAGATGCTCTTTTCAGCTCAGCTACTGCGCTAAACTTAGGTAGGGTCAGAGCTTCGTCCATAGAATCTCACTATAGATAAAAACTTATAATTGTAAAATGAGTTTTTCCATTAGTAACTTTTATTAACAAAACACATTAAAACCCAAGTAAATCAATAGTTCAACCTCCCAGGAGAATGTGCAAAGACTAATTAATGGGTTACAGATTTGAGTGATTTGATACCAGTAAATCTTAACTACCTAGAGTTATATTTGCGTGACCGAACCACAGTAGAACTCCGGTTATCTGTTGTAGCCGGTAGATACGAACAATGTAAAGTAGAAAACCTCTAACATCAATTTAACCCATAAATTAGGTCAAAATTAAAATATAATACGGAACATGAAATATAGGATAAAGCTAAATTTATAAGACCAATTTAAAAAACAAAATTTTTTTAGACATGATAGATATATGTTTGGAGGATGTTTAATTTTCTTCCCAAATCCCGAAAAAAATAAATAAATAAAAATGAATATGGTTAAATCTTCTTTATTTATAATCTTAATATTTTCTTGAGACTGGTAATTTTTTAAATAAATAATTCAAACTCTATCCATTATAGTCTCAAAACTTTTTATTTCTCTTATACGTCCAACGTTTCGGCCAATCCGGCCACCTTCAGGGACTATCTCAATACCACTTTGAAACCATATAATTTAACAACTCTAAACTTCATGCAGACTATTCTGTCCAGGTCAAAATTATCAATATCTAATTAGTCAATTATCAATTAAAAACAAAGTCAATTTATTTATCTGCAGACACTATTAGATAAAACTTTTATCACAACCTAGATAGAAGTTTTGAGACTATAATGGATAGAGTTTGAATTATTTATTTAAAAATGAATATTTTTTTGTGAACGCTGACATAACTCCACACAATATTATTTAGATCCAACTACAACTGCTGAAAAGCTAAATTTTCGCTCTTCCAATCCATAACAATATCTTTTAGATTTTATACCTTTAAAATGGATAAAAATTAGTTCCAATAAACAAAAAATTATCAAACGTTTCATTATATATCTTCGGTTAAAATTTGTTAATTTAGGCCTGGTTTGTACCATTCCGTGCAGTTTAGATGGTCCTAAACCACTCCTCACATTGGGTGAGTGGTGTTGAAGTTATTGCAATTTTACGGATTTTCGAAGGTAAAGCGAAAAATTTAAGCAAACAAATTTATTTTTAGATTACTATGAAAATTCATATTTAACATTTTTTTTTTTTTTGAGGTGAGAAAAACGAACATCTCCAGAATTTCTTCAGAACGAGGAGCTCCAGAATTTCTGAGCAAATTTTTTTCTAACCTTGTAATCTTTACGAAATAATAAAATAACAGCTTCATCACACCATCTTTCCTTCACCTCATTTAATGCCTATTTCCATTCCAAGGTTTTTTCCTATAACTTTATTAGAGTTGTCAAAACCCACTAATCTAATAATTAGTTGACAAAACCAACTAATCTATCAAAACGATAACAGAATAAATGGTCTGGAACTCAGCTGGTCTGTTGCGTGACGTCATTCCCCATACAAGAGACCTATTGATAGGGTCTCAACTATGTTAAATATTACATCATTTAATACGCTAAATATAAGCAAACAGTAGGAAATATTTCTCTATTTAATACCTTATCCATTCAATACATTTTAACATGTTAAACTAAATATGATTAATACCCCTGTTGTATCTTGCAATTAGTGAAGAAAGTACACAAAAACTTGAACATTTTGGCAGTTATTGACCAAGAACTGTTATGATGATCAGATTTCGGTTGTTTGGTTCCAAATATATACTCGTGCTAACCCGGCTAGACCAGAACGGGAAGTGCATTTTGTAACCCGACCCTCTGCAAAGAAGCCCTACTTCCTCCCTGACTAGCATTACGGCCTGAGGCTCCTTCTGTTTTAAGTCTTCATGTCTTCCAAACTAAACCAAGATTAAACTGGATATTAAACCTGGAAAAATGCAGTAAATAAACAGTTCTAACCCTAAATCGCCATGCGTCAGATAGATCTACTTCCAAATACGTTATATCCTATTAACCGCTTCATCCATACTTATAAAAACATTTTTACTCTTAAGTCATATAATGGTTGATTGAGTATAACGAAAATTTCTCAAACAATAGAGATGTGTTATTGAGTGACATATTTGGGAGGATTTAAGAGGAGGTTAAAAATTTCAACTAAATTAAAATTAATAGGAAATCATAAAAAATATTAGCTGAAAAACAAAGTAATCTTGAAAAATCTCTCCGCTCTAGCTTTTCTTTGTACAGTCTTTTATTTGCGGTGAATACAGAAACGCCATGTTTAAATGATGATTTTGATTTGGTATGGATGCGGTCGATTTTCCGTTATAGAGCTAAATTATGTGTATCGATATTCGTGATACTATCGATAACTCCCAGTCTGTAACTCCGATGAAAAGGAAGAAACCTATCACTTCTTGGGAACCTGTCAAACAAGCATAGTGGAATTAGAATAAAATATTTTGGGCAGCGGACCTACTCTCCAGAACTATCACTTAGTTTATTAAAAGGCTCTAATTGGAGAGCTCATAGCAACTATGCACGACGGGCTACACTGGAAAGAGCTCAGCTGGTTAACATGTGAGGGTTAACATCAATGCCATATTACAGTTTGCTACTTTATCTTTATTCTTTAAACATAAATACTGTATTGTTATTTTAAATTATTGACTTGTTAAAAGCATTGTTTTTAAAGCATATAACTTTTTTTTTAATAGGTTTTGTTACATATGTTTTTTTAGTTAAAAGTACACACAGGCTTCGACAGAAGGATATTTTTCAATTGTGCATGTAGTTGTTAATTATTTAAATACATCCATTTTTGTATTTATTTTTTTTAATAAATAAACATTTCATTCAATCATTGAATAAAAAATATTTTAAAATTTACTGAATATAAAACATTCGACCATAACCCTCCCAGAAAATGTCATAGTAAAGGAACACAAAACTAAGCCCATAATCCATACCACACAACAGGAAAACTACTTAATTGATTAATTAAAATAAACATTAGTCTTTTTTTTCACCAGTAACTCCTAAATGTTGTATCCTAGCAAAGAAGTTATGACATCGCAAATTAAAGAGCATTACATTCTGCATCTAATGACTACCATAAATTAATAATTCTGTGAAGTAGTATATCGTAAAATAATTGCTTCAAATTTGACCAAGTACTTGACATATAGTTCTACGAATGAGTTCAAACTTAACACGTAAAACCATTTATGGTTTGTTTACGTTTATATCGTTGTGCTATTTTCTGTAATATACAAATGACGAATTTTCGTCATGCGGACGAATATGTGTTAAACAACAGTATTCATTTTATTTTTCGACTAAACTTTTCGTGATCAATAAAAATTACAATTAATCTCAAATGTTTTATTGTTTTTAGTGACATAAAAACATAAAGTTTAACATAAATTAAACAAATTAGGAATCCTATACTGCTGTCTACATTTTTGTTCACAAATACACAAGTAGTAAAATAAAAAAAAAATTTGCTATTTAAATTTGAAATACTAAAGCTTCCTTTCTATTTATTTTAATTGTTATTTCTAAATAACATATATTTTCCAGTATATATTTCCTGTTCAGGAATCGAGAAATTTTAAATTTATATTTTATGACTTTTGTCCGTAATAGAGGAATGAAACGTCCTGATAGGAATTTAAATCAACTTCCGTATCCATAATGGCGGTCCATAATAGAGGGGTTTAAATGCATTAAATTTTTTATCTTGTTGGTCGAGGTTCTATTGCAGATGTGACTTTTCGAGTTTTGTTGTCCTTGACGTCTTCCTATCGATATGCACAGCTGACAAATGATGTTTATTTTAAAAATAAAATTTTACCGTCTTTACCTTCCTAATGACATGGTAAAATTAAATATTAAAATAATACGATAGAAAAATGAAATATTATGATGTGTATCTACAAAAAAAAAATCTAAATAAAAAAACCTTTAAACTAATCTCTAAAAAATACTAAAAAAAATAAAACTATGTAATACTAACAATGTCGTACACTAACATGTTGTGTTATAATACTGAAAATGTTTCTAACATGATGATGATTAAAATAAATAATGTAATTAGTAAATGAAATGACGTTAGTTAGCATTATCGATATAAGATCTAAATGAAATGAAATTATAACTAACTACATTTTCTCAAATATTTCAACAAAGATTAATGCTACATCATATTACTACATCTAATATGAAGCTTACAAAGCCCAAATGGATGATGAAGATATGTACAGCAATTTATTTTTATTTTTTCAATCTGAAGCATTTGGGTGAAAAAATAAAAATACTAATAAAAAAACAAAATACGTCAGTGGAATGAAGGACTGATGAGTGAAGCGATTCCTACAAAAGCTCCCGTGCCCGTTACGTTACTAACCTCCATTGTTGGATGGAATGGAGACGTTGGATGGAATGGAAAGAACATTTGGATGAGTTTGCTCTCCTCATCCCCTTCGGTCGGCGACCGTCACGTCTCCATTCGAACACTTTCCTGTCGGCGGCAGAAAATCAACAGGCTACGGAAAAAAAAGAATACCGTCTTCACTGTCTGAAATTCCAAAGTGAATTCATACTTGAAGTGTAATATAAAAAATTACATTCTGCTACTTCGGGGAGGTAATAAAAAAAAAAATCAATTAAAAAAATGCATAAATAAAATATACATAACAGGTTAAAATTCAATAAAAAAAATAAACAATTATTAAGAATAGAAGAACGCTAGAAGAAAGATTGTCAATTGAAATATACGGGAGAAAATAGATGGAAAGAGACGAGGTAGACAAAGAAAAACTTGAAATAAGGAAATAAATGGCTATAAGATGGGACGTGAAGGAAGAGGAATGGGTTTTAGAGATAGTAATTTTGAATCCATAAAAAAATTCGTTTAAAAGAAACCTACTAACATTACTGGAATAGACTTAAACATAAAGTAAAAGATAGAACATGCGCTTCCAAAAGTAAAAGTCAATAATTATTTAATAATCGATCCTTTCAAAAAATTATTAATTGATTGACGAAATGTAATTAATGACGAAAAATAGTCCAAGTGGCGGTCAGAAAAGTAACTCAAATTGTACTAAGCTATCAGGGATAAAAACAGGACACAAAACCTAAAACATATTGTAAACACAGTAGTAATATAAGATAACAAGAAATATTATCTAAACTATACTAAAACTTATAGTTTTATATTTCATGTCATTTTATACTCTTACAATATTTTTAGTTTGTGTATCTTGTATTTTAATCCTGCAAAATGGGGCGAGATGTTGATGCATAATAAATAGTTTTGTACTTTTGGACCACTTTTTGACCGCCACCAGGCCATTATTAGATTCTCTTATTTCCATGATCTGCATTTTTAAATTGCATGTCAGATGAATTTTTTATACTACCGATGTGCTTAGAAATGAATTGTTCCTCAATCTAGTACATCTTTTTTGGAGCTTGTTAACATCAGTCTGAAGCAAAGATAGCCAGCAAGGTAACTAGGCGTTTGAAGTTAAAACTTTGAAGTGTTGACCATCTTTAGCTAAACTGACTCGCATGTTTTTGACCAGTTGTTCTAAACCAGTGAGAAGTCAGCAGGGCAAGAATAAATGATATTTATGATACAATGAGAAGCATATATAGGTAAAATTATAAAAATTAAATTATTTTGATATGATATAAATAAATATATTCATTTTGTTAATTTACCATGTTATGAAATAAAAACAATTATTTGTTATGTTAATTTTACCTATATATTTTCATGCTTCTCATAGCATTATATATATTATTTCCTTTCTCGTTATGCTAATTTCAATTTTTCCATTATTTACATAGAGCTCTGTTTTATTTTCAATTCGTTTTTCTTTTTATAATATTTTCAAGGTTAGTCATCTTTTTGTATGAACTTTTACTTTTGAAATATTATATATTATCTTCTTTTATCATTTGTTATTTTCTTTTGTTTTTCATTCATTGTAGTTGTTAGTTGTGTTTTTTTTTTGTTTTTTTCAGTCATAACCAATGCCAGAAATTTAGGCATAAATAAAATATGATGTTTTACTTATTTGTGTCTATTATTATTCTACTGAACGCAACCTTGACCATCTTGTCTCCAAAAAAGAATGATCCCATTAAAAGTTTTCCCAAAAATTTTGACAATTTGCGTCATGGCACCTCACCTTCTGAGCTCTCCTCCCCGGTCAACCTTATAGTATCTGTTCTAATGAAAATCGTATAATGAAGGAGTAAAACACATAACGTGCTCATCATTCCATAAAACCATATCGCTCCATCATGTGAACACAAACATTAAGTTGTCAAGAGCTTATATTTCTGATCAAGTGACTACAAACTCGAAATGAATGGACTTTGCGCTATTACCAATAGACCAGAAGATCTTTTAGACGATTCGTTCGTTCACATGGATTCCTTGTATTGAGGTTAAGATTTTGATGGTAATTGGAGAACTCACAATAAAGTTCAAACGATAGCAGTTTACAAGACCACAAAGACAGGAGGAGGAAGAGGATGGCGAAGACGTAGACAAAGAGACTTGGATGGCAATTGCTGAGCAGTGATGCATTGCAGCAGCCACTCCGCGGTTCAACGCTTCAGTGCCCCAGCTGCACTCATCTAGCCAGCCCGGGTTTCTCTCGCTACGGGCTACATTCACCGAGGCAATATTATCAGTCTTAACCAATCGTTCAAGAAAGCATTAGTTTTTACAATTATATCCTTTGGCCTGGCACAGAAATAGAAGATAGACCTCTACCCTTTTTTTTTCTTCATGCATTTTTTTAAAAAATGATAAAGGATAAGCAAACCATTCCTAAAAAAATTTAAAACATAGTAGGAAATAGAGCAACATAAAATTAAAATGCAATAATACAATGTTTCGAACCCAGAACCCTTTGATTAATAATAATAAAAATAAAGTCTATTTGTGGACTATGGATCGTATTTCTGAACTTTCCTAAGGAATGGTTTACTAAAGGTTTCCTTTTAATAATATCTGTAGTTCATCTTAATAATTTTTTCGCTTTATAAAAACTCATTTTATTTACGGGAATTCCTTTATAATTATTGCTTTCTTAGAAAAGGAAGGAGTAAAAGAACCTTTACAATACGAATTTTGTTTGAATGAAGCTGTAAGTGAGCATTTAAAGGATGACTTTAATAAGGTTTTTCTTAAATACTGGCGACTACTACAACGGAAGAACAACGACTTAAAGTATTTAAGAATATAACTAAACCTTCGCTTCGTATCCAATCCTTACAATACAAAATCTTCGATGCACCTTACTTTTCACAAAGCTCTTAATCTTCTAAATGTAACCGATTTATCCCGAACCAGATATTAATCCTTCCATCATAAACTACCTAACCACCCAAACCCACTAGTGTCTAACCTTGCTTCCTCTTTCATTCTTGACAATCCTCGGAGGCGCCTGAAAAGAAGATGGCCTCGAGACTTAATATAGAAATGTTACTAGAGTGCTACCAATGGGTAGTTTCTCTACAAGTCTGTATCATACCATTATAATCAAATATCAAATTTACTAGATGTATTTTTATGTAAATGTCAATAAATATATATTTTTTAAAAATATGATACTGTGCGGAATATTTGGCAGAGCGAATCTGCTAGAGAACTCAAGCTAGGCGGTAAATGGATATCCATGTAAAGTTGTTGGGTTAAGTACCGACCGAGGGAGGGTTGATTACGTTAAGGCTGATTTCCAGGTTAGGGATTCGATTGTGTTCGGTGAACGGAGGTGTGTAGGGATTGGTTTCGGCATCAAAACTTATGGTTCGCAAAGCCTTTCATCATTATTACTATTAAAACAATTACAATATTATTTATATAACAAAAAAAAAGAAAAATATCAAAATAAATTCAAGATATATTGCACAAAGTAATGAATGAATTTTGAAGCAAAGCAATTAACAATACAAATTAATTTTTATTAATATTTAACTAATTAAAAATATACTAAAAAATTAAAAATTAAAGTTAGTTGTAGTAATGAGCTCGATCAACAAAATTTACCAATTAACTGGCTAGAATTCGTCCTAACTATAGCAGCACATTGTTCTCAAAACGGCTAACAATTAATTCTTAATTACCTTCATTTTTCGATCGTAGTATGGAACATTTATCATAATTATTCTTAATTCTTTTGAAATATTGAATTTAAAATATTGCTGCTCGCAAATGGTATTCTCTTGGCCCGGATATGGCCCGCATGATCCACCAGTCAGAAACTCCTGTTATAAAAATATCGATATTCATAGAATAATATAATAAAAAATTGGAAAGATATCAAAAAATTAAAATGGATATTTTATTCTTGTTTTTAACCACTACTTTTCTTTTCATATTAAATTGAGAACTATGACAGCTGTACTTTCCTGGAACATTATCGTGAAGGAAATACTATCTTTCATTTGAAGTGGTGTAATATTTACAGTTAATGATAAAAATTATGTCTTTATTTTTTTAAAACAAAAAAAAACTTGAAACAACAAAACATTTATGTTAGAAGATTTAATTTTCCTTGATCAGTAAGGATGGGCAGTATTACGTCGACATGCTGACTAATAAATGAAATGGGATTCGTACGAGTGCAACTTGCTGCAAATCCAAAATGTCTACCACTGCTTGGTAGAAAAAAAGAAAACAATAAACATCGGTTCTATACGCTTGTGTGTTCCTGAGGCAAACATGGTGGGCGTCCGACTTGCATTGGCTATTACATTCGACTTACATTATTTTCATTATAAAAAGGAACAAAATAAATATAGGCGAAATGAAAGAAAACAATAAACATCGGGAATTTAGTAATAGATGATAAAGATGCAACGAAATGGTACTAAATGTAACCATTTAATGATACTAGATAATAGGTCGAAATTCAACTCTCGTTCGAGAAATTTAATCAGATCCTTATTTATTTAATTAACCACACATATCACTGTTTTTTATTAATAGTGTAACATCTTGTGTATATGAGGTACTCCGTAGACTTGTACCATAGAATGGAGTTATTCTGTGACACCCCTACTATGGCACGCCCTGTAGGATGACCCCAGTAGTACGTACAAAAAAATTAAACTCTTTTGTTAATTAGATCTACCACTATCATGGCAGCGATATAAAGTCTTTATAAATATATATCTATGTTAAATAAAAAAGAAACAGCTAAAGTTAACTGACAAGATTTGAAATAATGTATTAACAAAAAAATTATAGAGTTTTAAAAATCGATTTTGAAGTTAGGGAAATTTTTTTAAATGATTAAAACACGGGGAACACAAATATTTATTTGTTGGTGAGGATGCAGCACAAGCGCTTGCCCAAACACCAACACTACAGCAGACTCGCCACAAATTCAGGCCAACTTATACCACACAATCTAAATAGATCATCCACACATTTACGCACGCACGAAATTTTCAGAGTTACGGAAAATTTATACTGTGTAACAGCATCCCAAAAAGATCCAGTATCGTTGTAGACGGATTAAAAACTCTCCCATAGCTCTTTCACTTCGGACAACCCCATGATTAGCCGAGAGGGATAATGATGACTGATATCGAGAGAGAGAGAGAGAGAGAGAGAGAGAGAGAGAGAGAGAGAGAGAGAGA
>NW_027105232.1:1109446-1178772 GCF_000696795.3 Halyomorpha halys
TTTACGTAGGATTTAGTTCGATGGTTAAGTTGAAACTTAATTTTTTGTAATCAGCCTTGGATTGACATTGGGTGGACAAGGAAGTGAAGAAAACTGACTCATCACTGGATTGGGGAAAAATTCGGAATTTGAGAACAATGCTGATCACAAGACCTTTTTAAATAATCTCAGTTAAAAAACACGAGTTCAGCAAATAAGTGCCCTCTGTTGGCATGCAACTAATTTAATAGTTTTCCTATTTACCAAAGTGAAATCAGGGCCTTCTTTAACCATAGGGAGTTGGGAACTGATAAGTTTTAGGTGCCCTTCAGATTAGAGATGGGACCCTTCCAACAGCTTTCGGTTATAAACAACACAAAATCATTTATTTATTTACTATTTGAAAAGTAACAAACATTAAGCATTTACAAGTGGTGATTTTCTTGATTTTTTGGTAGTAAAATCATGATTTACTTCTTATAAGTCTATTTATTAAATACATACATTTCTATTAACATGTCATAAACTACATAATTGGAGGGGTTATGTAACAAATAGTAAATTTTAAGAAAACAAGGCTCAATTTTTTTTTTGTTGGAGCTTGTTATGTTTTGTAGTGTACATAACCCTAGCCCCATCTACATCTAGCAATATTAGTTATTAATTGGATTTTGAGGTTAGAGTTCCTCACACTAACCAGATAGGTACCTACCCCCTTCATCAACACTAAAGATTCAAAATATGTTACATAATAACTGTAGTAGCCCCGGGTTGGATTCATTCTGGCATTTCAATATTTATTTATAATTTATTTTTGTAACTAAAATTGCAAATGATTACTTTATTTTTCATAATTACATTTATATATGTGTTTTTATGTTCATACATGTGATTTGTGAAAATACTTAAGTATCTACTCGTGGATTGGCCATAATAATGTCCACTCCTATAATGCATGCCCATGACTATATGAAAAAATTATTATTAAATCTAATATTATCAGACTAATTGGCAGAGCTGACTAAAAATTATTTGTATATAAACCTAATTAAATTGTCATAGATTCACTTATTAATGAACTATTTATAACTAAAAAATGATAATCAGTAATGACCCGAAACATTATTGAAAGAAGAAGAATAAACATATAAATTTGAATCTAAAATGGTGGTAGTAATTGATTTTTCTAAACTAATTAGATGGAAGTTACATCAATTTTTCCTTCATGCCAACAGGTCCTAGTAAAAACAGAATAGTATTTAATTCATATTTTTGAAAATATCAAGTCAATGACCAAACTTTATTAGCGTATTTTAGTATGATCCCAACTCACCCAAAATACTATGGAAAATTAGATGCTGAGGAGTGGGATGCAATATCCCCAAAATTTTCAGATATAAGAATTAAATACTATTGTTTTTTTCTCTTTTTTTGACCTGTAGGGAAGAAAGAAGAATAAATAGAAGTTCAAGAAGTGAAACAAATTCAAATTCTTTACTTACAAAATTCCTTAAAACCCATTAATTATACATTTTTTCCAAATGCAATGCTCCTCATTACTAAAAAGGACATAAAAAATATTTTTGACAACTTCGACAAAATGTAGTTGTCTTCATCAGAACAGTTTTTATAAGAATAATAATTTCGACTCAATGCAGTATTGTTTAAAATAAAACTAAAAACTTACATTTGCTCCTTTTTTTTTTTTTTTTTTTTTTTTAAATTGGAGTTATGCAAAAAACAATCAGTAAGTCAAAACTATCGAACTAAATTCACACTAAATTCATTTTAACTGGCTCTAGAGTTATATTGACTGTAGATTAATATGTGGAGAAGATGGTCGGGAAGATGCGGTCAGCAAATAAACACAAATAAACAAAAACTATTTATTTATGCTCTTCGGCATTCCTCTCCCCTCCCCTTCCCCTCGACCATCTTCTACACATATTCTTTTATTACATTGATTTTCACCTAAATCCAGTTTCATGTATGGGCAAGTCACAAAATACAGCAAGTAAAAGTTTGAACAACAAGCTTAGTTGAATAATTAAGAAAAAATAAGAGTGTTACGTATTCAGCTGATATATCTGAGAAAAAGAATACGATAACCGCTATAGAGGGACAGCAAAGGGAGGGAGTTAATAGACCAATACAAGGGAGGATATTAAAACAGGGAGTGCCCCTCCAAATGTGTTTGCACTGACCAAATCACTCTCCACTACTTTACGAGCTACACAATGTCATTGGATTGGCACTGTTTCTCAGAACAGGAAATAACTTAAGTTGATAAATAATGAACCAGAGATTATCACAACTAAAAATTTGAAGTTAGAACATATAGCTCAGAATGATGTATGTGATAATTGATTTAAAAGCAGAAATTTATAGATTAAAAAGTAACAACTATAACTGAAGAATATAACCCTTCCCAGTGCGTTGAAAGAGAAACACAGTAAACCCTAACATTTTGACCACCCTTTCACAATATCTAAACACTTCAATCCAATGTTTAAAGTGATCACCGGTGCTGCATAAAATTAATACACCCAGTTATGTGTTCTAGTCGGTACTGAGACATGGCTAGTTATATAGAAGAACTAGTTGATTTGGAGTGTACAAGAGAAAAACTATAATTTATCTTTACTTATTTTCTTTTTACTGCCAACTAAATAGGGAATGTTTCGGGGTTCTATCTAATTTTATATATTATATTACATGTTTCTTTTTCTGAGAAGAAATATCATCTAACACCCTTATGTGTAAAAGAGTTGCCATGTATTAAATACTCTATGTAAGAATCTATGCTTTGTAAATTAATAAAGCTTTTATTTTCTAATATCTCTGTAGATTTTTTTCAAATTGTTTCTTTTACCGACTATATTTATCTTGAATAACTGTTTGTATACAGCTATTTAAGATAAATGAATTGAAATATTCGAATATTGTATTTTTATACCAAATATATTTGGGCAGCACTGCTGCTTACATTAAGCATTTCTCTCTTAAACTGTTTATAAGAACATAAACTGTAAGATTAAATATAGTCATTTGTTACTTTATATATTTTTTTCATTCTGTTTTCATGATTTTAGCTTCCAGCTATTGAAATATGTGCATTTGTTACTCGCTATTAAACCAGTTCAATAACATTTACCAATTCCATTAAGGTTGTCTAACCACAATCCTATCTACTACAAAATACCTATATGAAGAACAGTATTATACTTTAATCACTTTTACATATAAAATGCACAAATGAAACTAATAGATCAAATTTTTGTATGGATAAAGGAATAGAGAACAATGATTATACAACTCTAATCTCGATAAATTATGTATGAAGAATAATCCTGAACAATAATCTACTAATTGATCATGATCTCTATTAAGTATGGATAATTGAAACAATTAGGAAGAGAGAGGGGAGGGGAGAGTTTTGACAGCTGATGCTTAGCGCCAGTCACCATTATTGAATCAGACAACCCTTGATCACTTAATATAAGCAATCCCAAGGGGCGAGGTGCCTGTCAGTCAAGTTGCCACCCCTTGCCATTCTCAGTCTGTTCAATATGTTACATCACCATTGGATTACTCAGAAAAAAAATTGTTTCTCAACTTAAAAGTGGATTTTAAAGAGTTGAAAATCAGTAAAGATAAAAAACATCAAAAATGAATGAAAATAATGTTAAATAAAACCACTCTGATCAGAAAATAAGAAATAAAAATTTAACAGACACACAACTATAATATAAATAAAAAAATTATCTATTATCTAGAAAAATTTGATATAGAAAAAGAACAAAAAAGACGGTATTGGATTGAAATGTGAGAAAAAAACTTGAAGGCTGTTTTGGGAAAAACTATAGATTAAAAAATTCAGAGCAACTAGGAAGTCAAACTACTAAAAAGAAAATGGAATAAGGAAACAGTTAAATAATTTTTTTACAGTTTTAATATGTTAACTGCACTGAGATAACTTGGAGTTTGAGTTTTTGCCTAGGACAAAAACTATCTGATAAGTGTATTAGGCAAGAACTTAAATTACAAGTTATCTTTTAGTCCACAGTCATTGAGCTTTTACTTTTATTTATATTTGATTTTCATGATATTTTGTTAAATTTAAATTTATGTATTTATACTGGTTTGTGTAAGAAACGATAAATAATTCTTTTTAAATTTGAATAATTCCTGATATACCCGAAAGTATAAATTAAAAATTTCAGGAAATATTTTAATTTTATATTATGAGATTAATGGTTTTGTGTTTAATTTATATGCTATGTTTTTCATAAATAAAATTTCTGTCTGATGCACTTAATTTTCAATAAAAATACCATAATTAATAATACATGTAATAATAAAATACGATAAAAAGTAAGAAAAACATTACAGCTTCCTGAAAGGATATATAATTAAAGGAGGAAAATATAATAATATATTATTAAATTAATGATCTTTTACTGGAAGAGTTTCTGGAATTAAATTGAATTTGGTGAATGACACAAATTTTCCATGTTTAATTGTAATAATTTATTTCATATAATCAACAACAACATTTCGGGAATATCTCCCATCTTCAAGTTGCTATAAAACCTAATTCAACAAAACTTATAACATGTGCTTACAACATTACTAATATATCATATATACATCAAAACTATTTATAAACTATGAAACTATAAAAAATAAATTATTACAATTAAACAAGGAAGATTATTTCACCAAATTCAAAATAATAATATAAACTAGCAAAAACTTAGTACCAATGATCGATTAGAAACAATCAAATTGAAAAGTTTGTTAGAAAAAAAAATTTTGTTTTATTTAATACATTTGAAACTACAATTGCTGATGTTGCAATCATAATTAATATTGAAAATTAATTAATTCTAATTGTTTTACTTTATTAAAAAAAAAGTTATGTTATTTTTTTCTCTTTAAGAATGATATTTCAATTTTATCTGGGAAATTGGCACTGCTTGTTACATATGATGTACCACAACTGTGTAGATGAGTTTTAAATTACTCAAATCTTGGTTTTTATAATAAATAAAAAATTAATGGTTATAAGAAAATATCCATATTGTCCCAACTATTTTTTAAAATTATTTTAACACTCCATTTTCAAGGATCTTATTTCACTTTGTTGTTTATTCTTATTTCACACAATAACCATAGGTTATCAACATAATTCCAGGCCATATTACCTTTGTTAAATTAGCCATTAACACATTAACTAGTTTACAGTATTTAACTAGTTTATAATCTCTGTTTAAATTACTTATTTTATCAAAACTATACTACTGTATTATTTGAAGTGTTAAAATAATAAAAAATTGTTGAGACAATATGGATATTTTTTTATAACTAATGAACAAATCCGTTTCAAACAAAAATTTGCCTTACGTATAAAAATTTGATTTTTTTTTAAATTAATTTTTTTATTTATAATTCTAATAATTGTAACTATCTAATAATCTAATAACTGCTTCTTCAAATGGGTACTGGCACATATGTTGTAACAGTTTATATATATATACCAAAGCTAAACAGTAAATAAACACCTAAAAGAATAAATATAGAGGTAAAGAAAAATGTTCTTGCAATGTTCACTACTTTTTGAAATACTTTGTAGGGGAAATTGCTGAGTTCACTATCAAAATTTCAATGACAAATTAATTTACTAATATTGTAGTAACAATTCGCAGAAACTAATGGCAAACCTTACCCTGTACAGAACACTAGAAAGAGGTGGCCAAAAGAGCAAAAGATAACTGAGCTCAACCACATTTGTTGTATTACTAAAGAAAAAAGTAAATTTTTAAAAGGACAAGTATATTGATTATTGCTATAAATGAGATAATTTATTAATTTGTTTTTTTACTGTCAGTAACTACAATTAGTTAAAGAAACTTTAGTTTAAATACTATAAATTGTTTGTATAAGTTGTGTGGTGTTTCATCTTAATTATTAAACTGAATGGAAGGAAATAGTTATGAGGAAAAAAAACCACTATGACTACTAAGGAATCATACTAAAACAGTGCAATCATGTAATTTGCATATCAATTAGAATAAAAAGTAAATAATGTTTACCTTTAGATTCTTTGAGATAGTCATAAACTTTATCAACAGCCATCTGTTCAGAAACGACATCCCAAAGACCGTCACAGGCAAGTAATAGAAAATCTTCGTCTCCAGTTAAATCATAACTACTCACATCCGGCTCTCCAGTAACATAAGGCTTATAATCAACATCACCTTTGAACAAATAAAAATTATAACTATAAGTGTTTAAAACCAAATAGTTTTTAGTGCCAATTCAGATTACACAGTAATTGGATCAAAAAATTAACTCTTGAAAACAAATTACCTATCGACCTGGACACAGCAAGCTGGCCATTGACTCTCCATGTACCCCAAAAAACAACAGAGCCACCCATAGCCTCAATCCTTTCACGTTCCTCCTACAAATCAATTAGCATTGTATAAAAGGTCATCGAATTATATCAAAATCATGAAGTAATATTTCAAATAAAAATTCTAACTCTAATATAACTGAAATCTATCTATCAATGTAATGAAACAGTATGATAAAAATCAACAAGAAACAATGGCACTTACTAAATGATCTGGACGGTGAGGATTTACAAGCTGAATGAAATTTCTTCCATTAACAAGTATGGCTTGTGAATCACCCAGCCAGGCTACATATACCTTTCCTCTATCATGTCTAATTAAAATACTAACGGCAGTAGTACCACTCTTCAGGTTCTGTAAATTTCAATAATATAAACAATTAAGTATATAAATGTATTTTGCTTTTAATCTTTTCTTCATACAATTACCTAACAAAAAGATCATTTATTATACAAACATACATCCTATATTCTTTTCAAAGGCACACTACATGAATGATAATAAAATTTGTATGTATTCCTTTAATCAGTTTAACAATGTGTAAAATTTAATGGACAAATTTTCTCAATAGCAAGAGTCTCCAAACTAAGGCCCATCAAAGTCATTTTGATTGCATTGTAAAATTTACAACACAAGTTGTTAGATTGTGATGGACCAGTAAACCATACTAGTACAGAATCACATATTGGCCTATCAACTCATTCAATTAAACATTTAAATGTGAACAATGAAAGATTGTATAGAATTACTTTTTAAAATAAATACATTTATAAACTAGGTTTGTTAGGAAAGCTTATATAAAAGTATATTCAACCCCACAAAAAAACCAAATACACTTGTGCCTTCCTGTTTCCACTACCTTTTTTTATTTGTTTACTACTCCCTTTTTCTTGTCTACAGGTGACCAACCTATTTTAAACAAGGTGGAACAAATTTTCATTTCGTGGGACTGCCACAGAAATGAAAAAGTCAACCCCCCAGGCTGGATTCGAACCGGCCGCACCGCAGTTTTCAGGCTGCAAAGAACTGCGCCTCAATCACCTGAGCTATGGACGGCCGCTGTTTCCACTACAGAAAGGCTCCTTGGAAGTGATTTATTTTAAAATTCTTCAGCTATATAATTTCTGTTTTGATGGGCTCTACTTCACTCCAATGTCTCCCTTTGAAGAACCACCTTGCTTTAGGACAAGAAAAAGTCACAAGGTGCCAAATAAATCATGTGAATAAGAGTAGGTTTTTTTCAAAAGAAATCAAATTTGAAGCCAAAAACTTATGCAGAACTAGTGAATAGTGTTAGATGGAGAATCCACTGCCCTCTCAGGCAAAATTTAGTCAAACCCATGCTACGTGAACTTTGAGGCGTTTGAGAATGTAAATGTAGAAGTTTCAATCAACAGTTTGTCCTGAAGGGACGAATTCATGGTGGACAATGCCTCAAGAATAAAACAAACAGCATTGTCACAATATTCGACCATAAATTTAAATCAGGCAATATTTTTATGCTGTTAAATAATTATTAAGGCAACAATATTTTTGTGTTTTAGACCAACCTTGTTTTTAAAAAATCAACTATTTTTTATTTCTCATATAACCAACACTAGATATTCTCAAGAAGCAACTAAAAAAGATTTTTATTTGAGATTTAAATTAATAAACACTTCATTTCTATCAATTTTTTACAAAACCAAGCAAAAAAAGAAAACACTTCATTATTAAAAAAACATGTTTTGGAATATGCCCTTCAACTCCTTCATTAAACAGTAACATAAAATTTGTTAAAAATTCTTACAATCCAAAAATATAAATTAAATAAGATCTGTGAACTTCAGAGTGACTTTGCAAAAAAAAAAATTCTCAAATTTTGTAAATAATTGATAGAATCAGGATTGCAGGGATAGTACCCACCTTGGTTGTCAACCCCTCAAATAAGACTACTGGATGAAATAAAAATATGTTGATCCTTTGATTTTAACAAATAAGTTATAAAAATATCTTTATTACTTTTTTAGTAAATTAAGAAAAAAATATCTAATATACATTTTTATGACAATAGGTATAATTGAAACATAAATGTTTGACTCTCTATGTTTTCAACCACAGATACATCAATAATTTGTTTTTATTATTAGATGTGGCCTATAGGACTTAGTGAAGATGTTAATGGGCATAGGTCCTTTCCTATAGACCATTGGTTCCTATAGTGGATGCCACGATACCCTGGGGTGCCCCAAGCGAATGATACTTTCTCAAAATATTAAAAAAAACATAATAATAAATTATCAAATGTACAAGGCATTCCTGTATTTATTTTGCACTATTTTTCTTATTTTCTGACATACTCAACCCCTCCAAAGATAATTGTAGCAATATTTTTATATTTCTTTTAACTGAATAAGAGTATCAAGCCTTTTTGCTCAAAAAGGGTGTTGCAAAATTTTTTGTATTCCAACAAGTGTACCAGCTTAAAAAAAAATTGGGAAGTGCTGCTTTAGAGGCCATGACAGAGACCTTCTTCTCTTCTAACTAAGTGGCCTGGAAAAGCTTTGTCCATTTCATTTTTAAATGGTAACAAGAAATACAAAGGGATGAGGAGAAAGGGGGGCACTTATCATGTTGGAACCAAATTATACCTTATCTCTAACAGTATGTCTTCACATAAAGTGAGAAGAACACTACAAATAAAGTTGTCGATCTCTCTGGAATCAAATTACCTACGATAAATGTGTTTTTTGATAATCATCGGTGTTGTCTGTATACTTCCCTCACACAGTGAGGATTTAGCCGGGCCCAACAATGAAAATTCTAACAGTTTAACATTCCACTTCTGCACCGTTGCTGAGTCACTGAACAATGTCCTGTTCAATAAGCCAGTCATACATTTTCTTCTTCAACTTCATCTACCAGTGGCAAAATTCCATCCTGCTCTCAGGCAATGTAAGCACTGAGCTCTGGTGTAGTGAAACTTTGTAAGAATGGTAGCTATAACTTTTAAAGTACCTCTGAATTAAAATATTAGTAATATCCATTCTTCTTTTTCATAGGCATTGCAGACGTGCTAGGCGTTTCTTGGCTTGCAAGTAGCCTGGCTCTAGTCTATCTCCAACTAGTCACGCAGAAAATCTATTTGCAGTCCTCCTTTCTCTCTATCTTCTAAAACCTCTCCCTTCTTCTTGATACAAATTGCAAACTGCTAATGATTTATTAACTAAATGATTTATCAGCTTGAAAAGCCTCTTACTGACCTAATCAAACTGGTGCTGGCAATGATGATAGCAATGAATTGGCCCTTAATCCTTCACGAAGGCTTCCAAGCACCAAAATAAAAAGATTTTAATTTTAATTTACATGACTGTAATAAGGCCAATCTGGACATATGGAATTGAGCTTTGGGGCTCCACTAAACCTTTGAATTCCTCTCGTATTCAATTCTTACAATCCAAAATCCTTTGTAAAATCCTCAATGCTCCTTACTTTGTCACAAATAAAATCATACATAAAGACCTTAATGTTCCCTATGTAATCGATCTAGCCTGAACCAGATATCACTTCTTCCATTATAAACTCCCTAACCACTCAAACCCCCTAGTTTCTAATCTTACATCCTCTTTCATTCCTGACAATCCTCCGAGACGCCTGAAAAGAAGATGGCCACGAGACCAGCTAATGTAAAATGTCATTAGAGTGCTACCAATGGGTAGTTTTTCTACACGCCTGTAACACTCCAATTTAACTTAGATCAGATTTACTAAATGTATTATAATGTACAGTTGTAAATAACAATAAATAAATATAAATACAATTTTAATATGGTCAAAGTAAAAGACTTTTTTTCTTATCCTTCAAAAGTCTTCTAAAAAAATGGACTTAGACAAATTTAGTCCTTTTTTTCAAAAGACCTACCTCAACAGAGCAGACAGGGGAGAAGAAAAACATTATTTCTTGGAACAGCGCATGATTATAGATCTAATGTAATGATCTAAAATAATTAGAATTTTTATCACAGAGCAGTGAATGTTTGGATATAGAGAAATCAAATTACTGTTTCAAAGAAACTTTTTCTATTCTTCTTCCATCTTGTACATGATTTCATTTAAACAATTTCAATTCAGTTTTTATAAGATCCAGTAAGAAGATACCACACCTGCTATAGTGAAGTTTACTGTTACTTGAGTTAAAAAAAAAAAAATGAAATAATTGATTGAATACACAAAAAAAAATTTTTACTTTTAAAAAACAGTCAATGAAAATATAAATAAATAATCCGAACTCATAGAGAAGAAAACTGGAAATATCGAATACAAAAAATTGTTGAAAATGAGTGGTCTTCAAATTGACAAGCTGGTGTAGGAGAGGTTTCGTGGAACAAGAATATTATTACAGAACTAATAACAGGAGAAAAGTCATTGGAATATACCCAAGCATTAAAGTACACCGAATTCAAACCATCCGGCAGCAGATCAGATAAATTTAAGGGTAAAACTTAAGAATGGAGAAGAAATATCAGAAGAGGCACAAATGGTTTGTGATAGGCTGAAAAAAAAAGTCAAAAAGTTTTGTGTTAACTGCAAAAACCAAGATTTAATTTTATAGCACAACTAAATAAAATAATTTACAGTTTACTTAGAGCTTAAATTTTAATTGAAGTTACTTATTTGGATTTTTTTTTCTTTTGTTAAATTATGTACAAATACATATAATTATAAAAGAAAATCATAACAAATTCTGTTTACACACTTCGTTATCAAGTTCAACATACATTTCATTTATTTATTTTTTACACTGATTCTGATCTTCAGTTAGTACTTAAAATTTTTTTTCTCAAAAACACACTTCTAATATCATTCATCGACACTAAGCAGATAAACTACCATTCCCTAGTGATGTCAGTTTAAGAAAAATTTCACAGTAGAGAAAATGTATTAAGATTATGAACAAGACATTATCTAAAAATTGAAACAACTTACTTCTTTGTTAGATTTATCGATAAATCTGTCATCTGCTCTAATATAAGCTTCTTTAAATGCTGCTTCTGGATTATGAGGATAATGCTGGCTTTCCACTAAATATTGATGCACGTGTGAACATGCATAAATAGCAGCATCTGAACCATTATGACCATCAAACACTGCATAATAACTAGCCACACCATGACCCTAAAAAGGAAAATCTAGTTATTAAAATTTAGAATAAAAAAAATACTAGGTCATAAAAAAATTTCAAACTAAAGACCGTGCATCGTTGTGCTCCCTAATATATTAATAAAGTTCAATACTTAATTAAATTTAATCTCTGAAACTTAAACTTATTCATACTGGAAGATTATTGATTGACCGTGTGTGACCTTTCATCATTAAACTTATTCAATTCAGAAGCTACCAGGCCATCTAACAAATGCCTTAGCAATACGAATTCATTAGATCCATTAGGTTTCCTAGTGAGATTTCTAATAAATCAGAGGTTAAAGTAAACATAATTTTGTTTTCTATGAAAACAGCTATTCATCTACTAAGAAATGACAAGGATACAAAAAAGTTTTAAAACATAACTACAAATTCGCTATTTACCTCAATTCCAAATAAGGCATGAAGATCATTAATCACAATATGCCGATCTTCCATTGTTCGCCTGATATTTTTAGCTGCTGCAGCAGAAACGGACGGAGTAACGGGTGGAGGCGGTGGAAGACGACACAACTTAGAATTATCATGGTACCTCAGGCAAACTTCTATCAGCTTTTTTATAGTAGTTTGCATCAGCTTTAATGTCTGATAATCTGAAAATATAATGTTTGGAAAAAATTAAATTTTTACAAACAATCCTCTATTACAAAAAAACAAGAACTTGTATTATAAATTTTAAATCTATTGCTACAAAATAAAAACTGAAAAATAGTAGAACATAAATTTCCCTCAAGATCAGCTCAGAAAAAAAAAATATACAGATTTCAATAAAAGGAAGAGAGAATTATTTTATAAAATAACACAGTAAAACTCCTGAAATATAAGCTGGTTTAAAAAAAACATAAATAAAGATAGGCCCACATATGGCCATATTACGTCATAATGTGGAAGTGTGTTGTTCAAACTTTAACCTAATACTGAATTCTGTTCCATGCTTATCTGAAGAAACTATTTATTATTAAATTATATAAGACACTAATTCATTTAATTGTTTGTTATCTAAGAAGTTTAAGTTCCATTCATCCTTAAAGGTTTGTTTTCATTAGCCACTTAACTACATCAATGTACTGTATCAATGAAACTCTAAAAAGCGGATAATTTTCATCAGTTTTCACATGGATTGTTATAGATTTGCATTTAATGTTTTCCAGTACAATTAAATGATACCGAAAGAAAAGGTACACATAATCCCTTTATATAAATTAATATAATAAAGTATTGTGCACTAAGTAGACATTATTACTGCCTAAAATAATACAAATTATAATCAATTTCATTTAAAAATTTTTAGTACATTCTTACAAATAATGCTTCCAAAAGTAAAGACTTTTAGAAGCAAAATTTCCAGTAAACAAATGAAACGTTATAAATGAGAAATTTTGTGTAAATAGATCTTTTAAAAGCAACTTTTCGGATTTAATGGTCCAAATTTGTTGTGATAACTACTCATATATTTTTTCATTTGACTGGTCATACAGGACGGGAAACTTTCAAAAGTTTTGCTATTTTCATTTTAAGGCAATCCCAGACGACACCAGCGAACCCTTATCTTAGAAAAGGATAGGAACATCTATAGAGTAACAAAATTAAAATTATTTAGTAAATATCAAATCGATATAGACTTAAATTCATTATGATATAAAAGTTCAGAACAATCAACAGCCATAACTTATTCCTATAATGTTAATATTATTTTAAAGATGTTTATTAAAAAAAAAAAAAGTTTAAAGAACTATTAGAGTTTAAAGGCAATGAATTCTAATTTATTTTTACACACACACACACACACATATATATATATATGAACAAACAGATAATTGAGTTTGTTTAAACTTACATAGCTATATAATTTATATATACATTTTTATTTTTCAAATATCCATCACTAGCGTACATTGACTATTTAAGAAAATAATTTACAAATTTATCAGAAACTTTAAATTTCATAAAATGCTATTGGTATTCAGCACTGGTACAAATGAAATCATTTATAAAGGAACACAACCCCTTAGCATTTAAATGAGTATGCAACAAGAATTCAGATAAACTTTTTTCTTCAATGGATTCATATGGTTTAAAATGGAACCATAAATTCATAATATTTATAATCATGTATCAAACTAAATGCCTGATAGCAATTGATAAGATAAAGTATTTTCTGAAATTGCGAAACTTAAGGTTAAACAAAATTAACAGAAGGTTAACCAAGAAATAAAATTTCAATTGTAAATAATTCATTCCAAACAAGGTTGTACATGTTTATAGCTTAACTATGCAATAGGTTTCCACACATATCAGGCTAAAGTTCACAGTCATATCTTAATGCAAACAACCAAACTGACAAAAATGAATGTATTCAAATAGTAGTTTAGAAAAATTACATTTTCTATAGAAAAATAAAATAAAAGTAGGGAAAGATATCAAAAATGTTTCACTAATTGAAAATCATTAAATTATAAAGGAATTACATACCATCGTCTTTTGCTCTGTAGCCACAAATTTCAGGTTTCTTTTTAATTGTTTCTTCCATTTCCAAAAGAACACTGCGGCATAGTGGAGCAATAAGACTGGGTGGACATTTACTGAAATTATACAAAAAATATATTGATTTATTACATGGAAATATTTTAACAAAAAACATATTCACATCCTTTCTATACATGAAACTATTACAAAATAATATTCAGTTCATTTTGTTTTACAAATGAAACCAAACAAGAGGGCGAATGAACACCTATACTACAGGATGCAGTAATATCCTTCCCTTCCTAGTTTTAAACTTAAATTTATAAACAAACTATTGCATAAAAAAGCATTATTTAATTGATACTTCTAAATTATTCAACAATCATTACAAAGTGGGAACTTTTATGAAATTGGATGATCAATTTTCTAATTTCAATAATTAGAGAGTGTGAGCAAATTGATCAATCTACATGGAAGGTAGAGTGGATCAATCAATGAAAACATATCAACACAAAACAATAAACACCCAGCACCAAATATGCTGAATTTGGATTTTATTTTATACATATACACATTACTAATTAACAATTACTAAACTTAAAAAGTTATGTTCAAATGTTGGGTATCAAATCATAATTGTCATTACTAGTGCCAATTATTTTTAACTATGAGTCACAAATTAAGGAAAAATATTGTGCCAGTAGTCCAATTTTTAAAAATTACCTGAAATTTAAATATTCAAGGCACCAAGAAATGATTTCTCCGGTAATTTCAAATTCAGCTATATTATATTTTCCTATGTTCACAGGCAGGGGGTTGTCTAAATCTACCGATTTATACAAATTATCGAAAAATGCGCGATATTCAGTTAAATAGTCCTGATCAGAATCATCCATTGTAGCTAATTATTATAAAAAATAACTTTTCTGTAAAAATAAACCACAAATGACAAACAAATTACACCGCCAAATCCAAACGCCCATAAACCGAACTTTGCTATACGTTCACCAACAAACAATCCATCAGATATCAGTTGCCATAATAATCGACTTAAAGGTATCAACGAAAATCTCGATAGTAAAATCGAGTTTATTTTAACATTGTTAATTGCATTTTCATACTCAGATTATTGTAATTCACAAAACAATATGTTTACAAAATGAAATAATTATTAAAGTTAAATTTTAATAGTATTCTATGGTCCGAGCACTAGTTACAAACACAACAATTACTAAACGTGATTCTATATACTTAGCTATTAGAAACATTCCACTTTAATAAAACAACAATTAAAGAGCAGTATATTACTTTCTCACTATTCATAAATACTACATTTTTTTTATACAAAACAACATATTCAATATTACAAGCTATGCTCTAATATTATTTTTATATTATAATCGATATTCATAAGCATATCAGTATCAATACATCAGTTATTTATCAGGACAGATTTTTGTTTTTCGTTTGACTCCTTCTGAAAAAAACTGATTAAGAATTAATAAAATGTATTTATTTTGCTCTATTTCGTAAAAATAAAAAATATTTGCCAACTCTGATTTTAAAATTTTGTGAGTGAAAGAAAAAAGAAGAAATAATTAACGTTACGAATAAATACAAATACTAACAGGGAAATAAGTGAATGTATGTCACAGGTGTAACATGATTTATAACTATCTTTTTGTCCAGTGCTAATTTTGGAGAATTTGGAGAATTAGATGTACGAAAAAAACAGGAAAACAACACAATTTTGGGCGGCGGTAAAAATAAGTTCAAGGCAACAATTAGATTTTCAAAAATACAAGTCGAATCCCAAAATTTAATGTTCATCAAATATTGGCTGATGTTATTAAGACATTTAAACATATTTTTCCAACAAGGAGCTGATTATTTTAACGCTGGTATACTTACTTTTGTATCATGAACTCCTATATTAGAGGAGATATAGGTTTTTGGGTAGAACTCATACTTACAAAGACGGGGTTTAATTTTTTTGTTCATTGTTGGTATCTTTTTGTAATGTTAAAAGTTTAGAATACCTCAGCGTGCAAAATACATTATTTTGACCGCTATCCTATTATTATTTACTTGTCTTGTACCTATGAAAAAATCTTATGGCATCAATTTAGAGGCGATTTAATTTTATTGGTTTCATTATTATTATATCATTATTATTGGTTTTAATAAATATGAACAAATAACGAAAACTGAAAAGCATAAAATGTTCCCTCATTTTTTACTTAGTGCTCAATATTTTTAAATCTTCTACTGCGCTATAAAATTTAAAACCCATTTTAAAGTTATATAAATTTACTGCAATTTAAGCCCTCGTTGCGCTATGTGCATTAAATAGTTCTCGAGATAAAATTTTAAAAACCCATTTTTATTTTTTAGGAGACATCACCATTTTTAAAATTTATTTTGACAAATTATTTAAAATTTAAGTTTAATTTTTAATAATGTATGATGTCAAATTGGTATATTTTTATTTCACACTAATCCTGAGATGCAGGTACAAAGTTCTGGTCAATAATTTTTATAGACAAAAAGTTACTTGAAAAATTTTGATAAGTAAATAAACAAAAAATAAAGAAAAAATATTTACTTACAATTAATGAAAATCATATTAATATTCATAAACATCACATTTATAAATGTACTTCAAAGAGTATAATTTTGAAAATGCATATGGAAGAACAATTCCTCACTAACACATAAACCTAGCCCATAAAACAAACATTTAAAAATCATTTTCTTCCAAATTTAACACGGAAACACATCTCTGGTAGTCCTGAAAATCCTTACTAATCAGCTAATTAATTCAATAAAGTTAAGAATTAGGTTTTTTTTTCTTTTCGCCTATTCGCCTAATCGGTGGATCCTAATTGATATTATGCTTGGAATGGGTAAAATTCCTTAATAATTTGGTGAAGTAATATGTCGTAAACGGTAAACCAAAAACGATTAGTTTTTTCGATTAGTGCCATACTGAACACGAAACATATTTTTGCCACTCCTAAAACGTCTAATGAATTTATCTTAATAAACGTCTATTAAGTTTGATACAGTAAAGAATTAAGGTACGAAATTGTAGGTAAATTTTATGGCTTTTCAATTAAAAATCCTAAACGGTTGTTTCTATCGAAAAAGTTGTAATAAACGAATTAAATAGCATTAAAAATCTGTCAAGTTGTATGGTCGTAAATCAGCAGTTCTGATTGCATGTGTGTTTCAGACCAGTTCTTAGAGCCCAAGGAACAGCCAGAGTAGATGATATACGACCATACATACCGCTTGGCCGAATTATTATGTTCTGGTACTCATTCGACACTGAATTTAATGTTCTTTAATTGATTATACTATATAATTTTCGCTAGGATGCACCATTTAGGAGTTAATAAAATAAAAACTTAATTCCTTGTTTCATGAAATGAATTATTTAATTACTGAGAGTTTTAGAACTACAAGAAATGCGTTTCCGAGTAAAGTATGGTAAAAAATAATGTTTTTCATGGGTTGAGTTTTATAAATCGAACTGCAGTACAATATCATACCTTTTTTTATTAACTTACTTCGCCCAAATTTCAACATGCATAATATGCCTTTTACTAATTGAAAGAATTATTGTACTTTTTTATTCAAAATTAAAACTCTTCTATATTTCCTTTTTTGAACAACACTGAATTATAAGTAAAGTTTCCTTTTTACTCTTCTAGTTACTTATCATCAGTTTCAAGTAATTAGTTTTGTTTAGTAATAGAAAAAGGCAATATTTCAAATTTGTTTGCTGGAAATCACAGAAAGGTTTGAGTCATATTTATTTACAACTTTCCCTGCTTTTGTGAGCAGTACAGGTGTTTCCCACAGTTGGAAGTTACACAAGTATGCATAACATGGGACTAGTGCTAATAAACAATCAACAACTTGCTCAAGTTATTCACTGTTCCTTTTCCTTTTACAATTTTTTGTGCATCTGCTCTGAGGCCTTCCAGGCCATGATTGAGGTGCTTTAGGTCCATTGAATTTTTACAACCATCAAAGTTTATTTGTAATTAATTTGTTTAAATTATATAATGACTTTATTTATAATAAAATAACAAAGATATTTGAAGACTTGTACATATTATTTCTTGTTCAAACAGTATATTTCTGTATTTAAGGAGTCTGTTATGAGATTAAAAAACTGAGGAAGGATTTTTACAGGAGGAGACATTTTTACCTGTAACTTCTAAATAAAACCACGGATTAGAATGGTTAACCATAAAAGAGGCATTCTGTTGTAATATATACTGATAAAATGAAAACTTGTAAAATGTTTTCGTTTGTAACTGTAACGAAAAAAAGCTAATTTGTGGACCAACACTTCGTACTCATAAACACTTTTAAAAAAAAGTTCTTTTTTTTTTTTTTAATTTTTTTTTAACTGAGTCTTGAAAATGTTCAATTTTTTTTTAATATCTTACATGAAGGAGGAAATTTCTGAAAAACAGTAGCCTCTCTTCCAGTACAGGTGAGCAGAGGGCAAATATAAAACTATAAAGAGGTATTAAGGTCACTAAGAAAATTACTATTTGGAAGGCATTTTTATAATCTGACTATTCTCACTAAGAATAATACTTGAATATTTTTATGGCTTAAAATAAGCCATGAATTTATTATTGAATTAGCTGAACTAATTTTTCTGCCTTTATCAGAACCAAATAAAACATGTTTTGCACATGCAAACTTTCCCAATTATTATTTTTTTGGAAGAGGGACATTAGCCTCCAGCCTCTAGTATTGTCACATGCCCAATGTCACCCAAAAAAGGTTCCATCAAAATCTAAGATAAATGCAATATCCTCACTTTGAAAGATTAATTCATACTGGCTAGTATAACATTGATAAAAAACAAATAAAGGTACTCTCTATTAAAATAATCAGCAAACAAAAGTATTATCTAACCATTAAAGAAATAATATATTTGATTTATATATATTGTGCATCAGGAGACATAAATAATTAATATAACATAAGTATGGAAAAGTATTATTAATATTATGGTTCTAAACTATTTTATTAACTTCATCAGAACCAGATATAATATAAATTTATATGATATAAAAATAAACTCATAAGTTTAAGATTTTTTTAAAGAAAGCCTGTACGCATGAAGGCTTAGGGTTTAGGTAATTAAAAGGATGTCTTGTTAATTTGTTTGTTTATGATAATGATGCACCTGATATATAAGAAACCAGATTTAGTATCAACTGTAAGAGTGAGCCAGATCAGATGGAATGCATTGCTAAAGTAGTTCTCAAATACCTGCTTAATAACTGACCAGGAGAAAGACCATGTTTGAGGTGGCTGGACATCCTGAAAAATATGGTGATTTTTTTTTATTTATTTAATACCAGATTTAACCTTTACTTTCTTTTTTTTTTTTAACAATTGATTTTGGGGGATATAGTCTGGTACAAAAGACACCCCTAACTATATACAATGTTATAATAAAATGAAAATAAGATAAAATAAATAGATAAAAATAATGCTTCCGAATAAAAGAGAAAAGTAAAATTAATAACAAAGAATAACGACATTTATAGACCTAACAAAACAAATAATTGCCCTATAAAAATAAAACAAGTTAATTTGAAAAAAAAATAATAATAATAAGTAAAATAGAAATATTGTGAATAATATAATTTATAACAGAATGCCATACAGCTGCCTGGGCTTCAGTCTTCGGGTCGAGGTTGGTTTCCTGAGTTGTAGGTCACAGCACTTAAGGATTAACTGTCGGGAACTGGGAGTGGAACTTTATGAACCATTTTTTAATGTACTCCTCTATTGACTCTATTTGTAATTCCCGATGCAATTGGCTATTTCTTATTACCCAAGGAACAACCACTGCGATAAAAAATGGTACTTGCTTGAAACAGGAGAGAGTTAAAGAAGGTTATAAGAGAAGCCCAGTTAAGAACTTGTATGAGCAGAACCATAGTACCAAGAATAAATAAAAGTAAGTTCATTGACCGCACCCCCAACCATCTTCTCCTCAAATAAAAGTAAGGTAAATAAAAACAGATGAAACTTCTGCTGTACTAATTATTCCCAAATGCTGGTCCATAAGAGCCTTAGGGGTTGTCCACCGTAGGATCAAGCTAAATACATTTTGAGTAAATACATGGTTAAAACTATTTATCTTTCTTGTTCGAGTGTTAGTTGAAAATTAAATGCACTTTGAAATAGCCCCATAATTCTCTTATAAGCCAACTAATTTCAGAACATTTTCCTTAGGAGACCAATATTGGCCCAATCCTGGAGTGAGATGGTCCATACATGGTTCAATTTCTGGTATGGTTACCATTGGTTAACCAACAGACTTCCATGGGTTGGGAACTACTGTGCTATACTGTTAATTTAGAGATTTCGAAAGGTTAAATAAATACCTATATTTCAAGCTAAAAGAAAAGAAAATACTCTTAATATTATTTTATGTAATTATTATATTATAAACTTTTATTTTAAAGTTATCATGTATAACAAAAGCTTTAATTTTTTAATGAAAAATAATTATATATCTGTATTGAATCCATAATAAAATAACTTAAATTATAATTCCTTTGCATGTAGGTATATTTTAAAAATAATTTGTATTGACTTTAAACATTAAAATTTTAAGTTCTTTCTGACGCTAAGTTATTTTTACAGCATCCAGCAACTTCAGTGAGTATTGTGAATGATTAGCAGATGTGTGATTGGAGAACTATTTTATATTTATTTTTTCATGTCTTTAATGGCTACCTCTTTTTATAGAACATGAAATTATTATAGAAAGATTATTACAAACTTGTTTAGTATTTTTAATTGTTAGAACAATGTTAAACATTAAAAATTAACAATCAGAATTTATTAAGAAGTCATTTAATTTTTTCTTTTGGTCAAGTTTTAACAATATTCATTAATTAATCAAATTATTGTTTTAAAAGTAACAAAAATTAAAAAACAGTTAAAATCTTAAAATTAGTAATCTCTAAGTAAGGTTTCTAAGTAAAATCTCTAAGATTTTGGTGAGAGATGTCCTAAGAAACAACCAGGATAACAGGTCTTTTGGCATCAATTATGAATTTTCGCATGACTTTATACCCTTATATTTTAAAGTCTAATCTTTAAGTGTGTATTAATGGTTTATTGCCTTATTTCTGGTGCAATTACTTGTTGTTTTACCCAGTTTTCCATTGGCTTTCACAAGCCATAGTTTAACTTCTCAAATGCAGGTGCTAAGAGAAATCAAGCCAAGCTACATGTAGTCGATAGATAAAATTTTGAGGGGTGACCTGATATGTATTCAGTAGGCACAAGTTGATAAAGCTGTAAACCGAGTCCATGATTTAAGACTTCTACTACGCTATTAATTTAAATTTATTTTGCACAAAAACTGACCCAGTAGATCCTTTCTCAGTTCCTATTTCACCTCTAATGATATTCCTTCATTTCTTTCACATTCCACAAAATTTATAATAGATAAACTACAATTTTTTATTCAGAGCACTGTCTACCAAACATTGGGGACTGGTTTTTATCGGCTGGTTGAATTCTTCATTTATTCCATGATTAGTTAGATGAAGGAGGAGTTTTCTTTTACTACCATCCATAACTACAATAATAAGATAATACCCTAGTCATGGAGTATAAAAAAGAGAAAAATGGTCAGGATAAGTAACCAATAATTACAATGACATACCCATCATTGGTTGATATTATTAACAAAACAAATATTCATATTATTAAATTGAAGATAGTAAAAATTCCAGAAGATGAGTGCAAAAAATAAACTTTTATATACCCACTTTTAAGGAAAATTTGGTATCGACAGAATACCAACTAATTGAAACAACAAAAACATATATTTTAATTTCTTCAACATGTATGTTTTCTCAATTAAACTTTATACTATTACATTACACAATTTTTTTTTTTTATATATATTACACTTTCTTCTTTTTATCAAAGCTTCTAAACATTTGAAACTAACACTAAAGTGTTATTGTAAATAACAATGAACATCACGATATTACACATAAAGAGCTACTTTTCTGCGAAGGTTCCCCCTTAATTTCTTGAGATCTTAAACTTAAATATGAGTTCTTAATCCTTTCTTCAATATGAGGGGGAAGTGGATCATTCCAGTGTGCTGGCGGCTCAGTGCGCTTCTCCCATACATCATTCTCCAAATGGCCAGAAAGCCGTTTTTTTCTTCTGTCTAATTCATCATCAATCAGTTCTTTCTGAAAAAATGAAAAGAAGTATATCGTAAATTAATTGTAGAATTAAAAAATAAATAATTGCAGTGATAAAAATATAAAATGTATTTATAAGAATAACAAATAAAATCCCTAAATCCATCATATATAGTTTAAAAAATTATAAGAACAATTTTACCTCATAAGTTTGAAAAGTATTGATATCATTAAAAAAATATCTTATAAAGACATCTTGAAAGAATTTATGAAGTCGGAAAATACAATAGTTGTGACAAGACTTTTCTAGAATGATGGGTTGATTTTAAAAAATTTAAATTGTTTGTAAAACATATTATTTTTTTGTACTATGAGGTAGCACAGCTTAAACAGTGATATGTCTCAATAAATTCAAAATTTTGATCGATAAAATATTTAACCAAGACCACAATATGAATTAAACAAATCACAGCATTTGCTGAAGAAATAGCATACATTTTTGAAATAATTTAATGAATATATAGGTATTCCCATATTGTCTCAAAGTTACGTCATTAACCAATTTATATTGATTACAATTTGAATTGTTTTATGTCACTTTAATTCAAACATAAGTCAATTGAAAATATAGTAGAATGGCAAATAAAGCAACTGAAATTGAGCTTGCATTATTTTAGAGTTTAAAGATGAATTAAAGACTATAAAATATGTTTTTATATGAATATATATATTTTTGTTGAGAAGGGCTCAACTTAAGTAAGTATGCAAGGAAATAAAGCTGACTTCAGAATAAGTACCACCATCACACATGAAATAACAGCCTTTTTTTTTAAATAACGGTAGTTCATCAACTGAGCGAAGTATGCCGAAGGCAGAAGTTCCTCTCCTAATACCTAGTCCTTTACTTAAATAAGGATTTGAAGAATCAAAGAACTTATTATTAGATCTGAAAGTATCTTTCTGAGAAACTTCATTGAAAGACTACATACCTCAGCATCTCTTTTTTCAAGATTTCTTTAATTGAAAATCATGAACTATATAATACATAAATAATGTGGTTGCACCATTAATGACCTATTCCTAGCATAGCAGAGAGAGACCTTTATTAAAAATTCCTGTATTTTCTGTACCGTATGAAATATTAAATTATCATACACAAAATGTGTCAAATATACTTAGATTTCTTTATTCTAACTTCTCAATAAAACCAAAATATTTCTTTGAATTAACAGCTTACACTTTCTGACTCACAAATGCTCTTCTATCTTCTGTTTCTTCCCATTTAACACAATTGTTGTAACACCTTTTCCACTGACCACAGTCCTCCATTTTCCCTTTGACAAAATACTGATGGATACGAGCATGTATTGAAGTGCAATCATTGTATTCATCATTATATAAAAGGCATCTTCTAACCTGTAACCAAGAAAATAAATACAAAATAGAATATTTGACACAACATTTTTAGTTTTAATGAAAATTAATCAATAAAACAGAACTAGTAGGATCTATCTTCATATTTACATCATTTTAGATTAAAAGAAGGCAACAAAAATTAATAATAAGAACAGAAGTTAAGTACAATTAAGGAGTGTTGAATCATTCAATATTTTATTTATAGGAGAAGTCAATTATGGTTTAAGGTTATCAATAATACATCCAAAGGGACTTAACTTATCAATACGATAATAAAGAAACAACAACAATTCTTGGAAAATTAAACCAATTTCTTGCAAGTATGCAATAAAACTTTTGAATTTCCCTTAGAATCAGTGTATAGGTGGGTTTAGAATATAAGAAATTAACAAATAAATTGGTAAAATTAAATTAAGTTATTTACAATAATTACAATCAAACATAGGTATTTGAATTAAGGAACAAACACATAAATGCTTAGTTAAAATTTTTCAACAAAACCTCTATTGGTATATTTATTAGAAAATCCATGAGTTAACAAACTGAATGCATGAACATTTTTTTTTTTTTGCTGTTACTACAGACCATAATGATCTTTAAGTGGACAGTGTGATCTTCTCATCTCTGTGCTATCAAGAATGGATCATGGAAACAATTGGGCAATGGCAGGCTATTCCTAGTTCAATAGATGGTTCCTTTGAGACACCAGAAACAATTGGACAGTGTTCTTCCTACTAATACCTGAGTTTATAGCCAGTGAAACACTGGTTCAAAATGCCCAAGGAGCTGTGCCACAGGAGCACAAGGACATTTATTTATTTCTCTGATGACAACATGGTTCTGGATTAAGGTGTCTAGGAGGGTAGAGTCATCACTCCTATGCCAAGTCAGTAAGATTTCCTCCAGGGTGTTATCAGCCTCATACAACTTGAAAGGAAGGAGGGAGAGAAGCAGTGTAGCTTTCATCCTGAATGGTTAGAGTGGTGATGTGTTGGAAGTCAAAAACCTATGGATAATGCCACTCAGAGGATGAATGATGGAAGATAACAAAAACTGATAATAAATTGTTTAAAAATAACAGGTTTATGGAATTATTACTAACCATCCAGGAATTTTTCTCAATAAATTCATCAGAAACAACCATATTTAAAAATATAACTTCTGATAACAAAATCAAACCACTATCAACATTCAGTAACGAAAGATCACTGCAGTGGGTTTCAATTGTGGTTAGAATTTTGTTATCAAATTAATGTATTAGCCAATTAGAAATATAAGTGTTGATGTAAGATTTAATGAATATTTTTCAGATAACGGCTTCGTTAGAAAAATATGTAACCGAATGGTAACCCATTTAAGACTGTAATGATTTTTAAAACAAGTTTGAACCATGAAAAGTATTACAAACCGTTATTAGTCTAGATGGCACTGCTAAGCTTGTGCTTCAAAGCCGAATTTTGTAAACATGTCTTGAGTTTATTTAGTTTCTGTTGTATTTATAATTAATATTATAACCATGGCAGTCTCAATGATTCAGATCTATCCAATTAGTTTTAAATTTTTTATGACTATGAAGTTATTATTCATTTTATACAGTATATATGTGGTTTTATTTAGCGTTTTTATTTATTTAAACCAATAATTTTCTAATAATATAATGAAAGGGTTTTCTTATGAGAAAAGATACCTAAAAAGACCGAAACTTGGCCCTCCAGATGTATATCCCCAGGAACCTAAACAAAAAGAAGTTAGTGTATTAATAAATTCAACTATTTGTGTGATAGTTTTTGTACTAGTCAATTCATTTTAAACATCATTTTAGGATGAGCTGACAATAAACAATGTAAAACATGGATTTGCTGCTTATCCCCAACTTTCTGATGAATTTGGAACAGCTCGAAACTGTAATGTCACAGCTTCAAAGGTAGTTACATATATTTGTAGTTAATTATGTTTTAGTTGGGATCTCATTGGTATAAATGGATTTGTTTCTGTTTCCTTTTCAGATTGGTGCTTACTTCAATGCTATTATTGGTAAAAAAGATGAAATCAACACCCTTCCTGACTCGGGAAGAAAAAGGCAACAAATTAATCCTAAAGATAACTTTTGGCCTGCTACTGCTCGTACTAAACCAGCTGTTGAAGCTTGGTTTAAAGATCTTGCCGGTAGTAAAACTTTACTTGCTTTATCCAAGAAAGTAAGGATATTTTATTTTTTATTATGTTTGACTTTTTGATCAAATTTAACTTTAAGTTTAGCTTACGAAGAATGAATGAATTATATGTTTTTCATATTTGTGGTCATCTGTTACGGTTTTTTAAAATATCAATTCTTTTTTAATATATTTAATAAAATATGGTTGGATCTAGGTGTCACAATGATCAAATGCTATGTGTCTCGTCACTCCGTACCCATATTGTTTTGTTATTGGATCTTAGTTTATTATCATTTTGTATAAAATGATCAAACAAATTGAATTTTGATTTCGATAGCTAATCTGTTAGATAACTTTCCTTTCAAGACCTAATTGAAGTTCCTTAAGGTTTTTAATTGAATATAGATTAATAACTACTTTTATAATATTTATATGCATGCATTGAAATTTATTTCAATATATGTGCTCCATCAGGAAATTGTGGCAGAGTTTGTATTGTCAACCTTAGTCGTCTTGGGCAAATATTCAAAGTTTTAGACCCAATTTTACCAATATTTTCTTTTAAATAATCACTTTGATCCATTTCCATGCTGTTTATATTCTCATTTGCTATAATTTTTAATCATTAATATACTTAATTAATTATTGCTATATACTATTGTATTGTTGATTCATAATTATTACTAATAATAAAATTTTAATTTCCTGTCTGGCGTCCTATTAAGTCATGGTATCTCATATAATTCTAGAAATGTCAAAGTACATTTTAGAGGCTTGTTATGGAATATACTAGCATCCTCTGCTGTGGCTTGGTTCCCTCTCCGAAATAATGAGTGGGAATTTGAACCAATAATTTATTTGAGCTAATATGTTTTGAAGATTTTTTTAATGAAATTACCCTACCTGGTCATATCTGACATACAGAGGGTTATTCTAGAAATAACCAATCTTTTCTAACCAGAGTGGGAGAGTCAAGTTTTCAATCCATGGAATCTCTGAAAAATAAAAGTCAACCTGCCCTGGCCGTAATAATCTGAGTTCTTAAATAGAACTTAGTAGCTTCTGATAGCACTGTAAAACTGCTTTTCTTTTCTAAGCCCCATGGGTGTGTACTGAGTCAAGTCTGAGACTGTTTATTTATATTTGCCACCTTTGTGGGTGTCCTATTGGTGTTAATGTCTGAAATAGTGGGTTAGTGCAGTGCTTAAGGTTATCAAAGAGTTTGATGTGTCTCCATGGAATGAATTCTTTCTTTCATTGTCAGCATTTCAAGGGTTGTGTGTTTTGTGAACCGTCTTCACTCTTTAAAGTGAAGTATGTCTAAACATACGACCCTGTAACTGTTGAAGTTTATTACCTGTCATAGGTGCTATGTTGATCAGAAGAGATGCTCTATAGAATAGGGCTGACCTGAGCACTCTTCTATATCATTAACTTGAGGCAGAGAGAAAGATTAGAAGATGTTATCAGGTGATTAAGCCTGTATGGCTTGGTGCTAACCAGCTTTATTTTCTTATGACAGTGGTGTACTTGTGTCATGTGTCTGATAATAAAATGTAGCGAATTTCATTCTTTATAAAGTTATTTTAGTGAACCTGCTTCCACGATTATGAAGTTGAATTAATTATTATTTTCCAAATCAATTGACGTTTATAGTTATTATACCATATCTCTGGGTCTATTTATGGATTCTAATGCCATTGGAACACAGCAGTATAAAGCCTAATGGCTTTCTTTATAAATGGTTCGTCTAATTTCAAATGAATTTTTCTAATCTAATTGGGAGTTCTTGAAATTAGTGCATTGAAACAAACTAACTCTTCAGCTTTATATATTATCTGTATAGATGGTTGACTTTATTATTACTTAATCTTCTGGGGACTATCAAAATGATATGATTAAAATTTTGGCTCTCTTATTTTACTATATTAAACTAAAATAGGAAATTTTTTTTAATGTAAATCCTCATTTTAAAAACATAATTTTTTGAACAAAGCATCTATGATGCTCTTAAATGATTGTATAAAACTTTAAAAGAAGATTCTATTTATTCAGATTACTGTTGGAATTTTTCATGTAGTTTTATTTTTTTTTTTTTTCGTTAAATTATTATATCTTATGTAATTTCAAGTATATTCTGTTACAGAGTGCATTTTTTAAATGTTTAACATTCTTTTGTAATTTTAAAATTAATCTCTACATTTCTATTTTCAGGCTCCAAATTTCAATAAAAAAGAAGAAATTTTTCCGTTGCTATGTGAATTTCAAGTTCCAATGTTAAGAGCTGCTTGGTTTATTAAATTAAGTTCAGCCTATACTGTTGCTGTGACTGAAGCCAAACTGAAAAAAAGACAGCTTCCAGATCCAACACAAGGTTACTTATTTTCTATGAGTTTAAATTTATTGTTTAACTATAAATAACTTTTTAAAAAGTTTTTACTAGTGAAATATATGCTTTAATTTTTTTAATTTAGAGTGGACGGGTACTTTATTAAAATTTCTTAAAGAACAACTCATGAAACTACAGGACTTTTATCAATCAACTACCCAGACTGTGATGTCCGATGAACAAAAATTAGCTTTGAAATTATGGCATTATAATGTTCAACTTACAAGATACCTCTACCAGGTTGAAATTTTTTTTTTAAGTTATGCTCTCCTTAATATTTTTTTTCTTCCCTTGTCTAATTGAGTTTATTCCATTGATTTTAGGAAGGACTCATTGATAGACAAGAACTCCTGGCATGGATCCTTGACTTAGTGGAAAGATACAAAAACTGGGCTCCAGCCGACGATGGTCCACTTCGCCTTATTTTACCAGTGGTTCTGCAGTATTTAGAAGAATTTACCCAAAATGAACTTATGGCTAGAAAATTAGCATACTTCTGTTCTCTCAGGCTTTCTCAACTAGGCACCAACCAGAGCGGAGGAGGTGTATCACCTAATAGTCCCAACCATAGTCTGTGAGTTTAAAAACAATTATTCTAACATTTATTTCTTTAATGATTTTAATCTATCGTCATTATTGAAGTAAACATTTTCATTCCTTGATTCTCTTTTCTGCCTATAAAATTCTTCTTCAAAGTTGTGAGAGGTTACATGCTTTCTGACCATCAAGCATTATAAAGTTGCCCAGGTTTGTACTTGACGTGTAGCTGAGGGTCAAAAGATCTAACTGACAAAAAGTAATGGATGTGAAAAATAAACTTAAATCATTTAGTTGGTTAGATCTCAGAATACAGACAGCTCTATTTGATCTCAGGACTGGTAGTTCAAGAATTTCAGATTTCAGTAACCTCAGAACAGCAGTGGTGCTGGTTCAAATTTAGCCTTGGAGGGTTGTCGACTATTAATTTGTGCTGGTCCCACGGAATAAATACTTGACCCTCTGACCTTGGTTAGAAGCGCTTGGTTTACCTCTAGATAATCTTTTCCCTCCTCCATATTTCATAAATGACCCTGCTGGGGATTATAAAGAAAACTAACAAAAAACTAAAGCTCTAGTCGACCCAGGTTGTTAAGTAAAACTGGAATCTTTGCCCTCACAGAATCAGACTTCAACCATCAATGGAAATGTCCCTTATTCATTCATTGAAGGAGTTTAATTACAAGTGGAAGGAGATGGTAGATACTGTACACTCACCCTAGGAAAGGCTTAACCATCTGACATTGGAGATCTACCAAGTGAAAAAGAAGAACCAGTAGACAAACATAAATGAGACTAAGAGGATCGCTTTGACTGTTCGTGGTAGAACAGATGGATCCTAAATCCAGTAGTCATCAGAGTGTTCCTTATGCAGAGGACAAGGTGCACGACTGCTCCAGAAATTAACCTTAATCATAAGTTCCCTTAATTTATTTGTCCCAAAAGTTATAAAATAAAAAAATTATTTTTGAAGAGTTACTTGATGGTGGCAATGGCATACCTATACCCTATATGTAATACACCACTGCTCCTGAAAACCCTGCAAGATCAAAATAGAAAGGAGTTTCCAAAAAAGAAAATATCATCTCTATCTTTTAGTGCATATTTTAACCGAATAGTAGTTATGTTTTTGGCACTTGACCCCACCACGATGTCTCAATTATTACTTTATATATTTTGTTGTGTTATATGTTTCTTTCACTTGATTTTTGAAATTTTGGCCTAGCTTGTAGAATGTGGTTATTTTTCAGACTGATGTTTAAAATTTCTCTTGTAGTGTATTGTTACCAGTACATGTATCCTAAAAAAATGGCCATTGTATTATCAATTAACATAAATTATTTCCGTTGAAAGGAATATGGTCCGGGTGCGGTCAGAAAAACTCAAATAGTAGAAATGTACTATTTTAATGAGCCAACGTTTCGCCCCACGTTGCAGGGCTTCTTCAGGGCTAAAAAAAGATACAAACACATAGTTACATAAGAAAAACAAAAACATAAGTGTAAAATAACAGGGGTATAAAATGTAAAAAAGTAAGATATAATAAGCAAAATTAAAGGTAGTAAATAGTAAATGTAAAGGGTAATAGTAACAAATAGATAACAAAAGAAATATTAAAGAAAATACAAATAAAGAGATGTAAAAAGAAAAAAGAATACAAATCAAATGATGAGACAGAATGCATACCTATTTTGACGGCAGTCAAAACAAAAATGACCGTTGGTAGTGGGAGGAGTGGGGACGGCAGTAGTGCCACAATAACGAAAATAATTTGTAAAGTAAACATGATAGAATAGTATTTAAATTAGGTGAACAATAAATGGAAATATACATTAAATACATACATTAAAACAGATAGAGAAACAAAGGAAAAGTAAAGTATAAAATAATGGGATACAATGTGTGTAAGTAATTAAGAAACAAAATATACCAAATGAGCGGGATTACAGAAAAGTGTAAAATATAATAGAAAATTAATATAAGTATACTTAAGGAGATAACATTAATTTATATTCATCTGTTATCTCCTGGGGCGAAACGTTGGCTCATTAAAATAGTACATTTCTACTATTTGAGTTTTTCTGACCGCACCCGGACCATATTCCTTTCATCTTTACACACGGTCATTCAATAATCTTCCAATAAATTATTTCCGCTTTATTTCTTTTACATTTTCGGTTGGTCCATATTTTTCTTCATTCAGTATTTCTGAATTCAAGTAATTCCAGATTTTTAGTTATAGTTATTTTAGTACCATTGTATTAGTAGGAGTATTTTGCTAGTAGTAGAAGTAGTTGAATATATAAATGAGTGGAATATCTGACTTTTTTTTTCAGATTGGGATCAATGCAAAACAACAACAACAGTAATAATCAGGCTGCAATTACTTTTAATGAATATCTCAACTGCCCTCATCATAAAGACGTTGTTTTAGCTCTCAGTGTTGTGATACAGGTTAGTGTTTCTTTTATTAATATTTGTTATAATATATATTTTTTCCTATCTTGACATACCATCAATATAGTAGGACTCTTCAACCATGTGTCTGCCTGGCTTCACACGTATCCATAACTTGTTCCAGAATCACTATGAGAACTTTTTTATGTGCTTCAGATTGGAAATTTTTAACAAAATATTGTGTACTTTATTTTTTAAATATCTTATAATTAATTTGAAATATTTATATATTTTAAAAGTTACCTTTTTACTTTTGCTCTGTTTAGGTCATTACTTTGGAATGTCCTACAGCTCTTGTTTGGAACAGTATATGTGAAGGAAAATCAGCTTGTATATTAAATGGATCACCATTGGACCAACTTCCATGTTCTCCTACTCAATTACCTATGCCACAGAGGAATGCCAATACGCAAATCAGGTAATTCAATGTTTACTTTCAATTTATCTTTGTTATAATTTGTTTACACATATGTATCTATATGTGTGTTTTTTGAAGATACTGAGGTCCATCAATAATACATAACTTCGTTTTAGTGACTTAGAGGTTTTATTGCTCCTGAATTCATGCCCTACAAAAGATAAGAATTTTTTTTAATTTTTGTATATAATTATTAATCTCTAACATTATAAACAAATTCAGTAGAAATTTTAAGTATTTAAATTTACTGATTATATTAAATAAAGTTTTAAAGAAACAAGTGGCTTAATTCAAATTTGTAGAAATTAATATTCCCTGCATTAATTAGTCTTTGTTTGAAATAAAACTTCAAAACATTTAAGTATAAATAATAGTAATTGTTATTTTAATAGTAAAAATAATACCATTTAATATAAATGGTATTATTAATTATAAATATCTAATACTCAGTAGGTAGAAATTGGAAATATTTGGATATAATCATTATTTTGAATTAGTTATAAAGGGAACTAAGTTACTAAATTTAATTTGAAATTGTTGGAAATTAATATTCTCTACGTCTCAATTTATTAGTCTTTGTTTAAAAAAGAAAAAAAAACTTTGAAACATCGAAATAAAAATAATGATAAAATCAAATGTGCAGTGAAAAAGTACTTAAGATTAAAAATGATAATGTTTCCTAAATGAATATAATCATAGTCATAATGTTAACATGTAAATTTTAAAAAAACTTTAACTAGAGTTAAATAAATATCTATGAGAATTTTGAAAAAATAATGATTATATATAAAACAATAGTGTTGAAATAAGTAACTACTTTTTACTGTTGCTGACTATTGGCTGTGGTAACATCAGTTTTGAGTGAGATTTCGATGAGGTTACTCTTGTCTGAAGGATCTATGAACTAAGACCCAAAATTAAACAGGCTAATGGCAAAATGGGTAACGAATGCTTGTCCAGCTGTTCGATAACATAAATCAAGTAGTGCAGTCCAGTTTTAGGATAAAATATGTCATATTGTACAGTTCAAAACTCTATGGAGTATAGATCCATTAATTTTGAAGTGTTTTAAATAAAAAGTGATTATATTGAAAAATTAGGAGTGCTGAGCTTTATGCTTGTTCAGTTTTAAGATGAATAGAACTGAAAGTATAAATCAATTATTTAAAAGTACTCAATTATATTAATAATATTTTTAATTTTAAGTTAAATATGTATTTTTACTTAGTAATAATATTTTTTTAAATCTGATTTTATATTTTTGTTTCAAGAAATTTTATTTGTAAAAAAAATAATTTATTATTGTTTCATCTTTTAAAAAGGCATGGCTAACCCTAACTTTATCAATAACTAACTTTATTTTAAAAAAAAAATAATTTAAATTATTTTTGTTACATAAATATGTTGATTATGAAGTTGTATGATTATTGTTATTTATTTCAGAAATCAATTACGTTTGTCTGAAGAAATAATTAAGCAGAGAAGCCACGCTGCTGAAAACAAATGGTCTTGTGATAAATGGCAAACTTCTTGTGCAGGAATAACACATCACAGGGTTCTAGCCGCTTTAGATGCATTAGATCGTCATTCCTTTTATAAAGTAGATACAAACAACTCACTTGACACATTGTATGCTAAAATATTTCCCAATTCACCTGATAAAACTCAGTATGTAAGTATACCTGTGTGCTAGTCGATATTTGTTAGAATTAATATTGTTATATTCTTCCTTGTTAAGATTTACTAATCACCAGTAAGACTCATTCTTTATTTTTAATTAATATATCAATATGAAACTCAAAATAGTATTACTTGACTACTATAATGCTATAAGTATGAAACTACTTTAAATTAAGACTATCAAGGACCGTTTTAAAAGGTCCCCAACCAACAAGGTACAAATTTATTGTATTTGAATTTCTCTGTTATGAAGCACCTCTACTCCAGATGCAAAAAACAATTTTATTCCCTATCGGTTCTTTTCACTTCTCTATAGCTGACACTATTCACAAAATATGTATGTACATCCTCACGATTCCAGAATTAATAGCTATTGACAGCATTCAAAGAGATTTAGTTATTGTGTAACCAGCATAGAATATATATGAAAACAGCATTTCAGCATGTTTATGCATCGTTCAGTGTATATAAAAAAAAAAAAAAAATTAAACCTCTCTCTCAAAATTGTGTATGATCCTTGATGAAATTATACATACTGTCCATCAATTTCCAAATTGATTTCTGACCTTTAGTGTATATGTCCTACAGAACGATGGGTGAGACAAAAAGTCCCTAGAACCATGCGTTGATTTTTTTAAACAGTGTAAAATCATAGTGTTGGGTTTTTTGACTTTTCGAAGTAACAAAGGTTAATTTCATTTTGTACTAACCCCTTCTTTATATTATACACTACACATCTCTATATAGCGGATAAAATCATCTTCCCCTTAGTTGTCCATTATCTAGAAGTTTCACTGTATTTAGTTAAATTTTGATGAGATTTGTTTTAGTTGCAGAGTAAGCATCAGTTGTACCAATGATGAACAGTAAAAGGTCTGAGCAAGTGTATTAAAGATCATTTAAATGAAGCATTGCTGAAGTTTTGTGCTGTTTCATAAATACCTTCAGAAACATAAAACATCCACAAGAAAAAAAACAGTCTTGAGTTATGCTGTTTTTTTTGGTTTATTGTGGTTGACATTTTGTAGTTTTGTCATTTTTTGTATGCATTTGTTTGCATATAAAATTTAGCAGTGCTGCATTTAAAATATAAATCTGATTGACAATGGTCTACACTTGCAATGATCAAACAAAGGCTGAGGTACATTCTTTATATGTTTGATAATGCATTTAACTTTAGACTACATTTGTTTCTCAAAATACCTTGAACATAAAAAAGGTTTGTCTTGGATTTATCACCAATAGGATTGATTATTTATAATTAATAATTCAATTTTAAACATATAGTTGTATACAAGGAGAAGATGGTTGGGGGGTGCGGTCAAATAAAAACACAAATAAGTTGAAGTAACTTATTTATTGTGCAAACGTTTTGGCTAGAATTTCTAGCCTTCATCAGGGCTGTTCTTCTCCTTGTATATCAATCCAATCCAGTGTCATCCACGGTCAACTATCTCTCATGGTTATATAGTAGTATAATTTTAATATAATATTGCAAGTACAAAACTATAAACTAAGGATATCAAAAATCTGTTTTCTAATTAGTGTGATGTTACAAATTCACGAATACAAAACTGGTGTTTAGTTAAATTTTGATGAGACCTTTTTTAGTTGCAGAGTAATTATCAGTTGTACCAATGATGAACAGTAAAAGGTCTGAGCAAGTGTATTACAGATCATTTAAATGAAGCATTGCTGAAGTTTTGTGCTGTTTCATAAATACTTTCAGAAACATAAAACATCCACAAAAAAAAAACAAAAAAAAAAAAAAAAACAGGCTTGAGTTATGCTGTTTTTTTGGTTATGTGGTTGACATTTTGTAGTTTTGCCATTTTTTATATGCATTTGTTTGCATATAAAATTTAGCAGTGCTGCATTTAAAATATAAATCTGATTGACAATGGTCTACACTTGCAATGATCAAATAAAGGCTGAGGTACATTCTTTATATGATTGATAATGCATTTATCTTTAGACTACAATTGTTTCTCAAAATATCTTGAACATAAAAAAGATTTATCTTGGATTTATCACCAATAGGATTCATTATTTATAATTAATAGTTCAATTTTAATCATATAGTAGTGTACGAGGATAAGATGGTTGGGGGTGCGGACAAAATAAACACAAATAAGTTGAAGTAACTTATTTATTGTACAAACGTTTCGGCTATAATTTCTAGCCTTCATCAGGGCTGTTCTTCTAGTATAAGTCATCCACGGTCAACTATCTCTCATGGTTATATAGTAGTATAGTTTTAATATAATATTGCAAGTACAAAACTATAAATTAATGATATCAAAAATCTGTTTTATAATTAGTGTGATGTTACAAATTCACGAATACAAAATTGGTATTTAGTTAAATTTTGATGAGACCTTTTTTGGTTGCAGAGTAAGCATCAGTTGTACCAATGATGAACAGTAAAAGGTCTGAGCAAGTGTATTAACGATCATTTAAATGAATCATTGCTGAAGTTTTGTGCTGTTTCATAAATACTTTCAGAAACATAAAACATCCACAAAAAAAAAAACAAAAAAAAAAAAAACAGGCTTGAGTTATGCTGTTTTTTTGGTTATGTGGTTGACATTTTGTAGTTTTGCCATTTTTTATATGCATTTGTTTGCATATAAAATTTAGCAGTGCTGCATTTAAAATATAAATCTGATTGACAATGGTCTACACTTGCAATGATCAAATAAAGGCTGAGGTACAATCTTTATATGATAAATATATTTTAGATCTGAGAAGAAATAAAAATTATTAAATACCTTTTATTTATTTTAAATAAATCTTGAATATTACTATAGTTAATACTTTATTTCATGCTTTTTATAACACAACATGATACAATTTAATTCTGATGTTCAGTTTCTACTCTTTTGATAGTAATTGTTCTTCTGGTTATTAAAATATTAACGTATGTCAATTTTTAATTTGACTTTGATTATTTCATTATGAGGATTATTCCTAATCCTCCCAAGAAGTGATAATATTTCAAGGATGTTTTGTTGTGATGAACTCAGGTTTAAACTAGTTGATTGATGCACCATTTTGATTGTTAAAGGTTACTAATGGTTTCCTGTTGTAATATTTTTCAGAGTGCTGAAAAAGACGAACCAATTGTAAATCTTCTTTGTTGGTGGGCAGTGAGTGGTGTGAGATACGGCGAGCATAGAGCGATGGCTGTGGCTAAGCTACTTGAAAGGAGGAATGCTCATGTTTTAGCTGGAGGCAATGACAACAATGATGCTGAGGATAAAGATTCATCTTCTTCCCTCCCCGCTGCATTACCCGTTTTTCAGCCATTGCTTATGAAATTTCTTGATCATGATGCTCCTGTTCTTGGTAAATTTGGTTTAGATTTTAGTATTTCACTTAATAAATAAGTTTTCAAATGAATCATGGGATAAGTTTCTAAGCTCAATACTTATCTCATCGGTGGAGTCTACCAATAGATTGAATCTAAAACTAATTGGAATTGGGATTAGAGAAGTTCACCACTGATGGAAGGTAAGAGACTATATATTAGTTTTATAAACAAGAACAATTTATCCTAAGTAGATGTACTATAGATAATAAATTGTACAACCAATTATGGGGAGATTCCTTGGCTTAAAAATGAAAAAAAAAATAATTTTTTATACTTAGAAAATTAATATATTGGTATCAGGATTATGGGAATAGAAATGACTCAACACAATTTTTAAACTTAAGTAAAAGTGAGCTGATAAGAACAATATGCCAGGAAAATTTATTTTCAAGGAAAAAAAGAACTTATATTTATAAAAATCTCATATTAATTTTATTTAACTAATTAACTTCAGATTTAATGAAATTTTTTTTATTTTATATTCTCCTTCTTCATAAGAAGGTTAATCCCAATTCTCATTTTCCTTCCACCTTTCTACTTTTTTAGCCTATTAGTACCGATGCCAAAAAGTCATTATTATTGATTCCATTGATGAGCTCAGTGCTGAGTTTAGGAACTTTCTCATGTACTCTTATGAATTTTCTGAAAGACATATTATTTCTGATTTATTTTAAGATGACAGTAGCCATTCTTCATCAAATAGAACTATGTTTACAAATCTGGTTCATTTATTTTCTGAGCTTGTTCGTCATGATGTATTCTCCCATGATGCATATATGTGTACGCTTATTTCAAGAGGCGATCTACTACAAGTCAACGCTGCAGCAGGTAATTTAAATTCTTAATAATTATATTAGTTTAACATTTTGTTTATTTTACTAATTTATTAATGATATTAAATGAAAAACTTATGCAATGATATGAATTAGTTATTAGATGATAAATTATAGTTATGGTATTTTTATGAATAACAGGTAATGCGAACCCCGGTAGTACGAGACCTAATAGCAACAAACCTTTAGATACACCAACTACTCAAATTCATTTAGATTCTGATCCAACAGCTCTTTTTGACATAAAACCCACCAAGATCCAGGTTTTCTACATTTTTCATTGTTATTTGTTCTATATATTTTGACTTTTTTTTGTTTTTTTCATTAAGTATTTCTCATTGATTGTAGGAACATGTGAGGCCAATGGAGTACGATGATAGTAAGGCTATAGATGATGACTTAGGAAAGATTTTATTATCAATAAACCAGCAAAATTCAATGGTAAGTGGTTAAATAAAACTATCACACCATAATACATCCATAGTATACACCATAATGGTCCTAGTCCCGCAATGGATGGTTTGCCCTCTTGGTACTTAATTCGTTACTAGGATAAACTTAATGTATTTACAAGAAATTAACATCAGATGAATGTTTCCTGAATTGCGGTTTACATCTTAACCACCAGTAACCGTTCTTAGTAGCTCTCGACTGTGACAGCTTCTCCTAAAAGTTTTCCTTCACTCGAGGTCTGGCTTCTACATTGTCAATATTCTTTATATTTATAACATTTTGTTTTAGTAACTATTTGACAAATTGACTTTTAAATATAGAACTGATAGGCAATAGCAGTCCATTTGAATACAGAACTGATAGTAAAGGGCATTCCATTTGGTTCTATCAACTTAATTCTGAAAAATGTTTCCATTAAATAAGAGTTTTTTAGTTGTATGGATATGAACCTAATTTTTGCCTTAGTTGATATACTTTCATGTTCCAGAAAACAGTTTGCAAAATTCTTGTTCTATTTCAGAAAAAGATGATTTAATATAAGAATTAGATAAAACTAATTTAAATCATAAAGTTGTTAACCATAATTAATGATCTTAAATTATTGAAAGAGTGAGAAAGATAATGAAAATGAATCAGTCAACAGATGTTTTGAACATGTTCTAAATGTTTAATATATTAGAAAACTTAATTTTTTAAAAATACTTTAAACCCGAGCCTTCAACATTGTCGTTATAAGTCCTCTTATTAAATTTTTCTTTATTTTATTTAAGAAATTAAAGCAAAATTAGTAGTCCTTTATGATTTCCTGGTTATATTGTTTTCCCGGTTACAGGTTTATTTTTTTCAAGGGTCTTAAGAAGATGCTAACAAAATTTTACTGTATTTTTTTTATTTTAATGAATTTGTGTTTCATTACAGATTTTGTTCTTTTAACTGAAGTACTTTTATATTTTAACAGCCTTTTCTTATTTTGTTTTTTAAATTGATTAAATTTATTTTAGGATGATCCAGTATCTCCAAAAGATGTTGGAAGTTCCCTCGTTGGGGGAGGAATGGACCATGATGGTGGAGAAGCACCTGACGGAGCCACAAGGACTAAACCTACACGACATCTTCTCTATTCAACACACTTTCCTCTACCTCAGGTAAATGTTCAATTTATATTTTACCTTTCTTATAGTTTTAATCATTTTCTATGCTCTGGGTCCTTTTTCCATCTATTTCAAATTCATGATTTCAACATTTAAAAAAATTATGAACTGACTTATAGTGTTTTAAATAATAATAAATATTGCTGCTTCTCATGAAAGCTTCTAAAAATTCAATTATTGAAATTAGTTCCATTTTGTTGATTTTTTTATTGTTCCGTTCATTGAAAATGAATCTATGATTGTCATCAGGAATTTCATTTGTAATATTGTATTTTAAAGTCAGAGCTCAGGTTATAATCTACCATTTTGTTAGATTACCAGTTAAACGACTAAGATAAAAGGATGTTCTAATCTCTGAAGTGGTAAAATTCATGAATAAATCTTGGAAAATAGTTTTAATAAGAATCATAAGAATAAATATACTAAAATCACACAGGATTTATTACCAAAAGTAGATATTTAAGTTCTTAATTGTCGGGCCATGGCACTTGGATTGTCAAAGTGATATGTTAGTTGACAACCTTAAATGCTTAAGTATTTGTTAAAATTCCAATTAACCGAGTGGCACCCCTATACGGTCGTTTACAATGACAGACCAAAACCAAACTCATGACTAACTTGAATCATGAAAAACTCGACACTATTAGTCCAATTGTTTCCTTGTAAATGAGATATTGGACAGTAAGGATCTTTTTCAATGTCTCTTTCGATTCAAAATAAATAAAAAGCTGATTTGGCCATTATTCTGGCATTTGCCTGCAATAAAAAAAATGAAACACACTGTTTAAATAAAGTACCCACAGTCTCCCCTCCATTTCCTCAGTACATCCTTATATTTCAAGGTTTGAATGACCTGATTTCAAAATTTTCTCTGAAACCCATCGATATTACCGCTACACGATTAATCTGGAAGTCCATCTTTGGTTTTATGTCATTCTGACTGATCTTGTAGGGGTCCTTTAAAAGGTGCTAACATTTGCTAAGTCAAGGGGAGAGCCATTTGAAGATGGGCAGATTCCGCTTCCAAAAATCTCTATAGTAAAAAGTCATAATATCGAGCTGCAAAAGTTTATTCCTACTTTGTAGCATAGTAACTTCACTAGTACGCTGTGCAGGAGTACTTTTAATGATGGTTTTAAAAAAATGATGAAAAAATGTTATGAGGAAGTGAAGGGTGAATATTTTTGAGTTAGGAAATGAAAACATGCTTGGTAAAAAACAATATTTTTTAAGAAAAAATTATCTTTCAAAACTTGAAACAGTTTAATATCATTGTAAGAATAGAGTTATTCAATGAGGGAGTGAGATTTTCAAGGTTTCTTATTGATGACTACAATAAATAATGAGACATATTTTTTAAAGGAATCCTCATGTAATAACTGACTAAGTGATTTAGTGAATTGAAACCTGTAATCAATTGTAGATTGAACATAAAATTTTAAAATGCCTTATATAGGGTATCGAACATGGTGAGGGAGTAAAAAAACAATATTTTTTATTTTACTTATTAATTTATTTTAGAGGTAAAATATGTCCTCCATAGTAGGGCAAAAGGAATAGAATAGTTCATGTTTTTTTCCAATAACTCACGTTAGAGGTTGAACATGGATTCGACATACGATTTACACATTTTCAGATAATAGACTCATGATAGTTTATTCAACAAAACAATATTAGATAACTTTCTAATTCAGTACTTCATTTTTTTTTTTTATTTATTGCATTACATTTTTCTATTTTTTTCATATGAACGTTTTTCAATTTGTATTTATTGGTTTATAGGATGAAAGCTGCTCTCATGAATGTAATCAGAGGCATGTCTTATTATACGGTGTTGGAAGAGTCAGGGATGAAGCTCGCCACTTGGTGAAGAGGACTGCTAAAGATATATGCAAACTGTTTTCAAAAAAATTTAGTATTGACGTCAGTGAAGGTGGAAAAGTGAAAAAACATTCTAGGAATGAATTCAGTTTTGAAGCAACTACTGCTAGGGTCCAAGCTCTTTCTTATTTTGATCAGCACGTTGTCACATGGCAATGTGCTATGACTGTTTTAGAGATGATAAGTTCTTTTGCTTCAGGTAAATTAATGGTTATTATCTTATTGTTAATTAATTAATAAAGCTTCTTTATATACTTTTTTTTTTTTGGTAAAAATAAAATCACTGAACCTATCATCTAACGTAAAAATAAGACATTTCAACATGGTCATAAAACCAGTAATTTTATATGAAATGGAGACAACATGTCTCCCTAGGCTGGAAAAATGGCTAAAAATAGCGAGAAGGATCTTGAGGAGAATCTATGGGCCCAAGAAAACACAGGAAGGCTACAGGTTAAGACCCAACCAGGAAATCTACAGGAAGGCTACAGGTTAAGACCCAACCAGGAAATCTACAGGAAGGCTACAGGTTAAGACCCAACCAGGAAATCTACAGGGAGATAAATGACCTGGAAACCGAAATAAGAATCAGAAGACTGAGATTCTATGGGCACGATGAGAATGGACCAAAGCAGACTAAACAAGAAACTCTTTGACAGAATCTGTGAATATAAGAGCGTAGGAGGATATGTGAAGCAAATTAGAGAGGAAACAAAGAAATTGAAAATAACAGACAAAGGCTGCTTGGTTAGAGAACAGTACGGAAAAAGATTGAAATAAATAAATGTTCTTGTGGTAAATAAAGAAAAACGGAAGGGTACTGCGTGATCAGAAGAGAGGAATCAAAGGCACGTAGAAATGATCAGAAGTGAGGAATCAAAGGCACGTAGAAATGATCAGAAGATACTAGGAGAGAAGAAGAGAAAAAGTGATGATGTTCGTGTGGTCTCGAAAGGCCGTTCCGTGAAAAAAAAAAAAAAAAATGATATAGTATTATTTAATTCAAGGTAACTTACTTAATTAGAATTTTAAATTATGTTAAGGATATTAAAAAATTATAAATCATTGATTAAATCTTCATTTAGCTTTTACTTCAGAGGGCTACTATAACTATAAAATATTAAATCATGGGCTTCTAACCTAATTTTTTTTTTTATTTGATAATTCTTTATACTTTTATTTGAATGAAATGGTCCGGGTTCCATTTTTATCGAAATATTCTCATTTAAGTTCACAGTTCACATATACATGGATACAAATATGTTAATGGAATTCAACTTTTCAAAAAAATTAGAAATGTAAACTTACCTAGTTGGAAGTTTTTCCTAATGATCTAGGTATCAAATTTTGAAAACTATACACTTGCAGATTGTCTACAACAGTTAGCTAGTTGAAGTATGTTGTATATCCTAATATAATTTAACCTTTTTGTAAAAGCCATAATTTGCAAAATTTGTTGAAACCTAATTGTAATTCTTAACCTATATGTTGTAAACTGACTAATTTTGTTTTAGGTAATACCAATTACTTGCCGGTTCAGGAACATGTTGCATTTTTGTTTGACCTTATGGAATTAGCCCTTAATATCTATGGTCTGATTGATATTTGCATTCAGGTGAGTTTTTACATTGTTGATATATTTTTAATGAGATGTAGATAGTTGACCGTAGATTAATGCTTGAAGAAGTTTATCGGGGGGTGCGGTCAGCAAAGAACAACATAAATAAACAAAACAATATTTATTTATTTTATGCCGACGTTTCGACCTGAGTTTCAGGTCTTCATCAGGGATAGTGGCGTGTAAAGAGTTGCTTCCCGTCCCCTTTACACGCCACTATCCCTGATGAAGACCTGAAACTCAGGTCGAAACGTCGGCATAAAATAAATAAATATTGTTTTGTTTATTTATGTTGTTCTTTGCTGACCACACCCCCCGATAAACTTCTTCAAACAAGTTGATATATTTTGTTTTACAGTAAAGGCATAATCATAGTTATTTGTTTACCAGCTTTGTTAATTCATTGATTTAGATAATTTGATTTGTTATCATTTTTCTGGGAATTTTTTTTTTTACTTTAGTTGTAAAAAAGAAGTAATATTATTTTTTATCTAGTATTTTTTAAATTACTACTTTTTTTATTTAGTATTTTTTTCTGGGATATTGTTCTTGTTAACTTGTATAAAATCAACTGTTTTTTTCTATTTATTATTACTATTTTTTTCTATTTAGCATTTTTTCTGGAAATGTTTTTTGTCAAGTTGTAGAAAAGACTTTGTTTTTTTCCGTTTATTAATATTATTTTTGTATCAACTATTTTTTAAATTAATATTTTTTTCTAGTATTTTTTCTGGGTAATTTTTCTAGCTAACTAGAAAATCAATGATATTTTATATTTATTTTTTTTATCTAGTATTTTTAAATTAATTTTTTTGTTTATCATTTTTTCTGGAAAATATTTTTAGTTAAGTTTTAGAAACAGAGTTGTGTTTTTCATTTATTAATATTATTTTGGGTTTAGTATTTTTTAAATTAATATTATTTTTTTCTGGGAAATATTTCTAATTAAGCTGTAGAAAATAAGTTGTTTTTCATTTATTAATTTTATTTTTTTATATAGTGTTTTTAAAATTAATATTATTTTTATCTAGTATTTTTTCCTTGAAAATTATTCTAGTTAACTTGTAGAAAAACAGTTGTACTTTTCCATTTATTAATTTTTGTATCAATTTTTTTTCTGGGAATATTTTTTTATTAAAAGTAAAACTAGTAGAAAATGGCTTGTTTTTTTATCATTTATTAATTTATTTTTTTTACCTATTGTAGTATTAAACTCATTCATTTTAATTAGATATTAAAGGAGATTCCTGAAGTTGAGGCTCAGCTGGCTGCCAAAAGTTCTAATCATGTAAGGTCCTATACCACAGGGCTTGTACTTTATATTGTCGGCGTGTTGAGAAGATATCACTGCTGTCTTTTGTGTAAGAATTTCAATATTTTTAATATTCATTTATTATTTCTTAGGTTTAATAGAAGATCTACAATTATGATAAAACTATTTAATTTCCATATGAAGTTATTTTAAAATTTTAAAGGCAATAAGACAAATTACTTCAAGTTTTGTGGGTGATAAAGTTTTATTTTCAGGCTTTCTCCATTCTAGTATATCAAGAGGTTTTTAGCCTATCTCTCTATCATCTAAATTAATTAAAAAATTGACTTTAGTTGTTTTACATCAAGAAACATATTTTTACTATTAAGTTGTCCTTATTTGAGCTCAGAATCGAAAATTTTCATTCAAATTTTACTTTTTAGACATTAAGGAACAAATTTGGTACCATGTTTATCTGTAGTAAAATTTTTGTTTGGACATAATTGATCAAATCATTAATTTAATTTTAATCAAATTTTGAGAGTTTGTACGGATTGGTACCAAAATGGTCCCATATCAATTTTATTATATTCCATCCTCTAATTTTACGTATGCATGCACAAACTTAATCTATATTTTAAAAATTGTTTTTCTAATTCAGAGGAATGTTGGGGTGTAGTAAAGACTTGATCAAGTAAAAATTTGTTGACCATGTTAATAAAGTTGAGTTGGTTGTAGATTTTATTCTCAAATGGTAAATTATTAACCTTGAAATAAAGGTCATTACCAACCCTATAGAAATATTCAGTAAATGGATAATTTTCACAAAAGAAAATAAGATATAAAAACAACGAGGAAGTTATTCTGTAAAAATTCTTATTAATAATTTAAAAATATTTAATTTTGTCTGGAACTGAGTAAATTTTATTATTATTTTTCTTTCTCCTTTATTATTATATTTTTTTTTGATAACACAGATTCAAAACAATATATAGAAATGATTGATAACTATTGCAGTGTCAGGAGAACAGACAGTAGCAGTGTTCGAAGGGCTTTGTAGAGTCGTAAAACACATTTCTAACCCCAGCGACTGCAGCTCGGCCGAGCGCTGTGTCCTGTCTCACCTGTATGATCTGTATTCAAGTTGCAGCCTTCTCAAGACAAGGCCGCATGGAGCGGAACCCTTTTCTAACGCCTATCCAAAGATAATGAATGCTTTGTATTCTCCACTCACTCCAAGCCAATCTGGAGGTGCTGCTGGCCCTTTTATGGCGGATGTTATTAAGAGTGTTCGTAGAAATAGTAAGCTCACTAACTTTTGTTATTATATTTAATTTAGCTACTTTATTTCTTTTAATCTTAACAATACCGCAATTTAATTTAATTTTTTAACATTATCATATTTCTTTCAGTGAAGGTTGAGCTTGCTTGGGTTCGGCAGCTCAATGATAGTTCCGACAATAGGTATTCATTTGTTTGCAACGCTATCATTGCAGTTTGTTCGACTCCCGACATTGATAGGCTAAACGATTTGGGTCACCTTTGTGCTGAGCTGACTGCATCTTGTAACACGCTATCATCTGAGTGGCTTGGTAAGTGTCTTATGAGCTGAAAGATTATCATTCTCCTTTTGAAATATATTTCCAGCAAATCAAGATCTATAACAATATCATCACACTATTTGTTTCATCCATTTTCTTCTTTCAAAATTATATGCTTTACAGGCAAAGTTTAAAATCAAGGAAGTTATTTTTAGATCCTATGTGCTCAATAAAGTTCATATCTTTTATTACCCAAATTCTGAACTAAGATTATTATGACTATGTTTTATATTGCTTACTTTTGAGTCCTGCAGTGGCCTCATTGGTGTCTTAGGTGGTAATAAACAATAATCTTCATTAAACTAGATAGTTAAAAATTGTATATTTATAATATACATAGATATGTATATTATAAATATACAATTTTTAAAAATGTTTTTGGAAAGTAAAGCAACTTGCTGAGGGTGTCCACCAGATTCGAAAAAGTCAAATTTTTTTAATCTTAAAAAATAAGAGAATTTTTTGAACCTAGAAAAGTTTAAAAAAATGTCTAAGCTGAAAAGCCATCAAATTAATAGGTTAATTTGTTTTTATTATATATTTATTTATTGCAACTGTTACAATGACCCAAAGCAGGGGTCCTCAAACTTTTTGTAACTGTGTGTACCAAAGTAATTTTTTTGTTGGTTAAATTAAATTATAATAAAAAAAATAAATCATTAATAAATGGACCTTCAGTGGCATTTATTCCTTTGTGTAATTTTCTATCGAGAGTGCTGCTCACTTTGAATGCAGTAGAACTCATTTTAGTCATTCCAAACAAAATGCCTGCTGGAGAGTTCAAAGATATAGGAGAAGTAAACTGAACTCAGAAGTGGAAGGAAGTGTGAGTAGCAGGGGGGAATGCCACTGTTTAGCTTCAATTTATTTTTTCTTATTTAGTGAGGAGAAGGTGGTCAGTGGTGTGGTAAAACAAATAAGGAAAACTTATTTTATTAGTGCCAACGTTTCAGCCAGAATTTCAGACCTTCATCAGAGTTCAAAAAACATGATAACAACCAGAATATAATGAATAAAAACTAAAAACAGTATGAGAAGAAAATAAGATTAATAATATAAGTACATAAGTAACAGAAATTACAGTACATGGGTAGAAAATATATAGTGTAAATATAATATAAAGTAAAATAGAAAACAGTAAATTAAATTTTCCGATTTAGAGCCTAAAATAATGATTTCCTTTATCAATATGCTTTTAGAGCGTTAATAAATTATACCTTTTTTTTTTTTTCATAGTCATTGTATTTACTTACAGGTGTATTAATGGCACTTTGCTACGCATCGAGTAGTCCATCTTATCTCGATGTATTGAGCCAAGTAGATATCCATGACTTGAGTATTCATAATTCGTTAGCTGTGTTTACGTGTATTTTGGTTGGTGAGTTCCTTTAATTGATATTTTAATAATGTAGAACAATACAAGAATTTGTATATAAAATAATTTCTAACAATAAATTATGAATCGTTTTAGTTCAAATATGGCTTCCTAATCTAAACATATTTTTATTTTTCAGCTAGGCATTGCTTTTCATTGGCTGACTTTGTTAGACATGTTGCAATTCCATCTCTTCTGAAGGTTTATAATGAAGGTAATTATTTCATAACATAATCAGCTTGACTTTAGTTTAATACTTATATTAATGCATTCTGAATATTAAATTCCAAAGTAGATTGATTAAATGTTGTAATATAACTTTTTTAAGTTATTCAGAGAGTACTTACATTTTTTAGTATAATAGTCATGAATCAGAGTATTAATATTTTGTTAATTATATTTAAGGGCGTAGCGATATTGATGTGGATGCTGAAGCTGGTGCAAGATTGACATGTCATCTGCTTTTACGTCTTTTCAAAACTAGTGAAGTTCCACAACCTGCCATGTATTCAGTTGGTGTGTATAAAGAATCTAATATATGGCTGGAGTAGGGGGAAAGTGGTACATGATAAGACTTTAAAAGTTGCGATATTTCTTGAGCCTCATAATTTTTGTTCCCATTTAGTTAGTGAAGTTCTTCATTTATAATATGTAGTTCAACACTACACTCTTAGATCTTCGATTGATTGATTTTAGTCATGTGTATGGAATGGTTTCAAAACCTTTAGGGGTCGAGCTCCAGGGTGGTCCTGGACCACCATTGTCCTAATAGACCGCTCGATACTTGCTTATATGCTTACTATAAAACTTTAGTTCCTAACTAGGGGATATAGGAATAAATACTTGTTTTGTAGTCAGTATTACTATTTTGTCTTAAATGAAAAAGTTGTTAATAATAATAAATTTAATTTGAACAAGTATTCTAATATCATTTAAATGATTTATTAACAAAATAATAAACAGGGACTATAAGGATGTAAATCTTGTAAATATAATAAAGTTCCGAGGATAAGGATCGAGTCCAGAAATAAATTAAATCTCTAATGTGTTTTTTTAAATAAAGATACTATGAATAATCTGAAGTCTTATTGTCATTAATTTTTCAATATTCTAATACAAAGTAAATTAATATTAATATATAATAATAAATATTAAATATTTATTATATAAGTATCAGTGTCACTGTCATTATTGTATCATATATAATTTGTAGGTACATCCCCCCATCCTTTGCCAATGGGATCAGGAGCTTCAAGCATGCGTCTTAGTTGCGATCGGCACCTCTTAGCGGCCGCACACAACAACATTATGGTTGCACCAGTTTTAGCTGTGCTGAAGGTAAGTTTTTTTTGTTATTTTATGAGTCCTGCATATAGTGTTAGATAAGTTTATATTCTTTTATTGTCCTATATCTATTTCCAGGCAATATTAGTGGTTGGTGATGCAATGGTTGGGCGTGGCAGTAGAACAAAAGTAAAATCTCATAAGATGACTCCTCCAAGTGGCCAACCTGAACTTAGTATATCTCATATCTTAGGAACTTCTGACATTCTAGCTGCATCGAGGGATGACCTTTTAATGGAATTAAGGTGATAAATAGTCATCAAAGTTTAGTACATAATTGTATTGTATTGTTGGCTTTAAGGTCTCTTTTTTTATCCATCCTTACCTTGTTGTATTCAACTGATGATTTAATTATATCATTTACGTTCTTTATTTTCATTAATCCTGTTATTTCACTATAGTTGTATTTATTTATTTTCAAGGGAAAAATATTTAATACTTCTTACTTCTTTTATCAGTATATTTTAGATGATGTTTCAGACAAACTGCCCATTATCCAGCCTATTTTACTTATTTGACTTTTCATTTCCTCCTTATTTTAACAGATTTTTCCTGATTATATTGTAATTTATTACCAGTCTTATTTTCATGTAGATTGTCCATCAACTTGTCTGTTACAAGTACCTCCATATTGTAAAACATTCGAGTATGTAGGTAACACACAAGTAGATAAGCAGTCTACAAGAACTGGGGAAAACTTATAATAAAATATTTTACTGTTGAGACAAAGCCCTTAAAATGAGGACACTAGGAGCCTAATAAGTAAAGTGGACATTGTGTCCGAAACGCCAAAGTACAAAATATAGAAATAAAGGTGAGAAGAATTGAGGTTTTTTTTTCTTGAAAATAAATGAATAATAAAACTGTATACCCTTAGGCAAAGGTTAAATTACAAAAAAAAAAAAGTATGACCTTGCTATTCATTTTCTGACTTTATAATTTTTTCCCTTGACTAACTTTCTTTAATTGTGTACTTCAAATAATAAAATTCTATAATATTGTATTTGATTCTGTTAGAAAAGTATTGCATGTGTATGGTACCAGTCTGGCTATCGTATCTGGAAGACAGCATAATCAGAGAATTTTTTTGAATCTGAAATAGTCAGGGAAAAGTACTGAAATTTATTGAAATTTAATGGGAAAAAAAACAAAACAAAAAAAATTTAATGAAAAAAACACTTGTGCACAAATTCTATAAAATGGAACTGTAGGTAAATCTCAATTTTTTTTTTTTGTAACAGAACTCAACATGATCATATAGTGTATTTTAAAAGAAATTTTTTTTCTCTAAAAGTTGGAACAACAGCAACTTTTTCTTTAGTTCAGTAAGAGGCTGAAAAAAAAATATTCAGCTACATGTCCACTTCAAATAGTTTCAAAGGCAGATTCTATTTTGCCTATTATCATACTGCAATTTGGAATTATCTAATTCAATAATTTTTACTTTTACTTACCTATATTTGAACTATATAATAAAGAGAGAAGCATTGCGATCGCGATAAATGTTGAACAAGAGTTTTCTATGGAAATACATATCTAAGGTCTATTGAATTCAAATAACCCAGTCTCATTAGATTGTGAGTCTGTGATCGGTCTATTGCAAAAATGAAAAGTCATCTGAAACTGAAATTACATGTAAATCAGGTTCTTTCCTGGCAACTTTTTCAATAAAAATGACATTGGAATGGAAGAGCCATTTTATATAATAGATTTTATACTTATTTTCTTCAATACTGCTCTAAAGATTTTGATTAAACTAGGTATATCAATGTATACTTAAATAGTCTTAATTATCAGCTAGGACTTGTCCTAATGAAATGGTTTGACATGACTTTAATGTAGGATTTTCAAAATTAATTTCCAAAGTATCTTTAATTTAGTTTATTTGAAATAATTAAACATCTCTAATTTTTATTATTGATGGAAAATGGAATGGATATGAAAGAATTTTATAATCAAATAAAGGAGAATAAAATGAAATAAAAAATCAATAGAAATGTGTAATATACCTTTGGAAAATAAAACATTTAAGAAAAGAATATATTTAGTATGGAAAGTTGTAGAAGTTAACAGAGAATAATGAAAAACTTTTTACCTATTCGGGATTGAACCATAGCCCAAATAAACTTTTCTGTTGAGGTCTACTTTGATATGAAAGACTTGAAAAAGTCTGCCAATTTCTTTAAAAGATTGTGGTAGACACCTTATTTGTTTTGTTTCTTATGTTTAAAGTTAGTATTTCTTCTTTCCATTGAGTTGGTTAGATATGTTTAATGTTGCTTTTAGTTGAATCATTACAAAAATAAAAGTGTATTGCTGTTTTTTATTTTAGTGCTGGTAGTATGACACCAAGCGGAGGGCTATCCGAATTGGCACAAGTTGTCTTGAAGGAGATGTGCAGCGAGGAGTGGATACTCGAAAGGTGCCTTCAGAGGCCGGAGGAGCTTTGTACTCAAGACTTGATGCTGGACAGCATGCTCACTGCTAAGCAGGTGCGATTCTTTCTTTTATATTTACAGAATGTTTCTTATTTTGAAATTAAGGAATAATACTAGATTATGTTATATTATTTGTACAGGCTCAAAGATTGCTGCATATGATCTGCTACCCAGATCGTCCTGTTATTTCAGATGCTAACTTGGACCAGAAAACTATGATAACTAATATTTTAGAGGTAATACTGTTTTTTGTAATTTCTAATGATAGTTAGTGTTTATGGCAGTGGTTACCAACTAGTGGACCATGATGTTTGGCATGGTAAAACATATTTTTATGAGTATTTATCGTTAAAATTATTTTAATAATTATGAATGATGTTTTGGTGTCATCTAAATACTCAATAAAAGTTACTCAAAATGCACTTTTAAGCTACCTAATTTTTGAAATATTTTCTGAGAAAGACTTCCCTTTGCCTCGACATGAGTAGGGGTAGCTGTCACATGGTTCAATTTCTGGCTTAGTTGTCCGCCATGGGTTGGGAACCACTGATGTATGATAATATTTAAGCAATTTAAACATTTTGATAGTAATTAAAAAAATTTACTTAACATAATACATCTATTTATGCTATTTACTAAGTATTTTTTTTAGTTTATTACTCATAACAAGTATACAAAGTAAATGCACTGATGCTTTTTGTTTCTTTCACTAATTATATAATACATTTTTTATTTCTCCTTTCTAATTTTTTAAAGATTTTTATTAATTTACAGCTTATTAATTAATTTGTTTTACATTAACCATGTATTATTTGCATTGTGAAAATTTATTTCTCTCTTTTAAGCTCTTTTTACTTTCATTTACCTATATATGGAATATATAGTTTGGGAAAGTATTGCGATCGTGTAAAATTTCGAATTCGAATTTTCGACAGAAATGCACTTTTTCTGCAAGAATCTTGCTTCAAAGTACCTTTAATTTTATTTGAAATAATTAATCACTTTAGATTGTTAATAGTTATACAAAAAATATCAATATGAATTATTAAAGAATTTGATAATTAACTAAATGAGAAAATGGAGAAATAAGTAGTTTAGACATTAAAAAATTGGAGACAGCTTGGTATAAGTGTATCCTATATTTCCCGAATGCAATTATTCCTCACGGTTTTGTTAAATTGTAATATTTCTAGCAGTAACAAAGTTAATAATTGTTATTCTCACCTTGAGAAATCCTAAATTATGAATTTTCTTTTGTATGAATCTATTTATGTATTATAGAAGTTAAAAAGTATAAGTTAGTATTGTACGAGTCAGTGAAATTGTACTCATTAGAAACCACAAAACTAATTATAATTATAATTACAATATATTGCCCTCTTGGTTTTATTATCTTTTTATTTCCAATTTAGAATTTAGAACTGTGGACGCTTCGGGTTTCTTGGCTGGACATGCAACTAATGTTGAAACAGTTTCCACCTGGTGCACCAGAACTGAATCAATGGCTAGATACCGTTGCGAAGGCTGCAATAAACCTTTTCAATCTCAGCTCTCCTGGAAAGTAAGATATTAGTAATTGCTATATTTATTTGTATTTGGTAAATTTATAGTTAATTAGTACCAACATACATTTTTATTATGATTTTATTAGACACGTCACTGGTATGTATTTTATATATGGCATAAGATTACTAGTGCATATAAATTAAAATTTTTGTTTCTCTGCCGTGCATCAGTCTGCTGATTTATATGGCATGTGATGTCTAAAGCATTTGCTCACTCTTATTTTCAAAAATATATTGTTTAATTTTAGAATGATAGATTAAATTGTGATTTGTTTACTTCTTGTGATTGTTTATTTTTAACTATACATTATTAATTATTTTTACCTGTGTTTAATCGGGTCAATAGCATTGGGTTGTTGTAGATATTTTGGAAATTTTAATGAACAATTCTCTTTTTTCAGAGAGGAAGTCAGTAAAAGTAAGTCACAGTCAATGTGGCTTGTTGCTCCGTTAGTCGCCAAACTTCCTAGTCCTGTTCAAGCAAGGGTTCTCAAAGTCGCTGGTATGTGTTTTTTTCTGGTCTAAAATATGCTTCTTTCTATGAATATAAAAATTTTTTATGAAAATAAAATTAAAAGTATTACTAATTATAAAGTTTAATATAAACTAAAACATTAATAGGAAATAATATTAAAGTGAAACTAGATATAAATAAATAAGTACAGGATAAATAAGAATTTAGAATTAATCTATGATTTAAAGGGCTGATTCTGTTGAGTGAATCATTTATAATGTATAAAGGCGATAATATTTAAATGGCTGATATGAGGAATTTAGGTAAAATTGAATTAAATGAAAACTAACAGATAATTTTTAAATTATTTGCTGTTACCTTTCATTGTATGTAGTTCCTGATATATTTCATATCAGCCCTTTTAAATATTCTCTTTAAACGTTATTACTGATTCACTCAACAGAATCATAGAGGTTTTTTTTCTGTTGTTCTATTTCAATATTTTTAAAATTTTCTGATCCTTGTAATTTGATATATCCACCAATTTCCATTGTTTTGTTTTTAGTTTATATAAGATCTGTTCCAAAAACCACTTCTATACTGTACGGAGCATGCTTAGTATGGGTTTTTTACTCCAAGTGGTTGTTGGAACCAGACGTATAATGATTAAAACAACTTTTTATGTACCAATATACTTAATAATTAATCTGCACTGTCTTTGAAATATAAGTTGCAAAATCTTTTTATTATTGAACTAAAGATGTATTTACTTTGTGAAAAAAAAATAATTAGATGATATAAGACTCTTAATGAGTTTCATTTATAAAATGGATGTTCTCATGCTAATTAAAATAATAAATAATTTGATCTTTATCAGTTTGATTTTATTTGTAATTTTTATGGAATGTGAAAAGTTTGTGTTGATCGTCACTTAAGTTGTGATACTTTAAAAGTCCGAAAATATCATTATACCATTTTTAAAAAAAAGAACAAAATCAATGCATAGTTCTAGAGACATGAAAGAATTTCCTAAGCAAGATAAAATTATATATGCATTTAACGGAATGATGGTTGAGACAAGATGTCCCCAGAATATTGCTTTAATTTTTTTTTTTAATAGATTACAAATTTCAGTTAGATTTACTAGGTGTCACATTTCCCAACTATAGCAACTTTTCATTGTAACATTGTAAAACTTAATGGTCAGACATCGCAGCCTTTCCACTTTTATTAGGGAGTAAAGCAGGGAGACAGCCTAAGCCCACTACTGTTTGTCCTCTTTATGGATAAGATGTGGAAGGTGTGTAAAAGGAGATGCCCAAGTGCACTAGTAGGTTTTTGGAATCTTATTTCAGTACTGGCTCAAGTGATGATCAGATATTGTACTGATATCTGACTGAAGAGTTTCTTCAGACATCCTTGGATGAATGGAATGAGGAACTGAAGAAGAGTTTTGCAAATAAACCCTAACAAAAGCAAAATTATGTGTGTCAAAAGAGAAATAGAAAAGAGAATAGTTGGTAACACCAGAAGAGAATGTGTCAGAAATGAGAGGATCTGGGTGTAAAATCAATGCGTGACGCCATGCAAGAGCGGCAACTGGAGACGTCTGTGGAATGGATGATACCAGAAAAGCCAGTTAGTATTTGGAAGCTAGGCTGGAAAGAAGACAGCCTCATGGCAGATCCAGGTGCATGTACTCTCAGTGCATTGAAAAACTAGACGCAGCAAGAGGACTATCCCGGAGATGAGAAGACTAGCCAGGGACAGGGGCCCGTGGGCTAGATGGACTGAGACTGTGACTCCACGCTTGACGGCACAGAGGAATTAGATGAGGAAGAAGAAGTGGCCTGGGAAGCATTCCCTTCTATTAGTTTAAGTGTTATGATCTTTTTCGATTGATTGTGACTTGTACATCAACCAGTTCTCGCTATAAGCGAATGTTTTAAACTTAAGATAAGTAAGGCCATCTACCTAAAGTTGTGATGGTGGGTTTAATTCCATTGTTTCATTTTCAGATTCTTTTCATATTAACCCTTTCTTATCCTCAATATAATAGACAAAATCATCTTCCCTGTGACCAACTGTTATAAAGAAATTTAACAGACAAAAAACAAAAAGAAAAGAAATTATCACTCTCTATTGTCTTATATCCAGCCTGGATTTTTAATTGCAGGTCAGGTATTGGAATCATCTAATTGGTTTACAAGTAGTCGAAACAAAGGAAACACTCGGACCGGACCCCAGGTTGGTCACCATCAGCCATTTCTTGCTCTCGTCCTGACGTGCCTCAAAGGCCAAGAGGATCAGAGGGAAAGTCTACTCATGTCACTTCACAGTCAGCTGACCCAGTGTCTTCAAGTTGCCAAAGAGGTAAAATTTCTTCAACTTAATTCAGTATTTGAATAATAAGAGGAATACAATTAATTTTATATAAAGAAATTTTGTTCCTATGTACTAGTCCATTCGATAGTTGTTATTTGTAACCTATACTACAACCTTCCCTGTTTATTTTGTTTAAATAGAACTGTTCTGTTGTCTATTATTCACATCTTTTCTTTGCTAAAAAATGAATAATATTTAATGTTTGTTGGAAGCCATATAAAACTGAGGAACCGAGAGTTGCTAACTTCCTTTACACCCAGGCCTTATGAACCTGTAACATCTGTCAGAGTGACTGTAGCCCTGATGAAGACCTGCAATGATAGTTCAAACATCTGCTATCAATAAATATACGTTAAATGCCACTAAATGATTTTTAAAAAAATATGTATAATTACGAGAAAAGGTTGACTGACTGCATAGTAAAAACTTTTATTTTGTCCAAAGATGGCCTGTCAAATATTTTCTAATATTGAGATGTTGCTCGTTTGTGGGTTCAGTGTTTTTATATTGTTCATGGTGTATGAATGTGAGTGAGTGATGGTTTTTTTTTTCTGCAAAATCTAGAATTGTATCATTTATTTATATTATGCAAATTTGTGGTTTGTTCCCTGTTTTGTTATTATTTCAGTTTAAATATATTTTATTTATAAATAAATTCTTGATCAAAATAAGTTTTCTTTTCTTATTTTTTAGGATCGCAATTATGCTTATGATACAGAAAAAAGTAGATCCATGATGCAAGATGCACTACTTCTAAGATTCTCTTTGGTTGGTGGAATGTTTGACACAATACAAAGAAATACTACTCTCACAACTGATTGGGCAATTCTACTTGTACAACTTGTCATTTATGGTGTCATTGATTTAAATAATAACTCGTAAGAATATTTACCTAAAGATTTATATAAGATATTTTTATTTTTTAATTTATTTTAATTTTGTCATTTGATTTCAGAGAGTTATTCAATACAGTCATTGACATGCTCGCAACTCTTATTCATTCAACACTTGTGTCTGATTCTCAATCGGACAAGTGTGAAGAGAATAAGAAACATTACCAGAATCTTATGAAAAAACTTAAAAAGGTTTTGCTTGTAAATTTTATTTTTTTACTACTAAAAACTGTATTATTATGGAGTATGTTTAAAGATTTAAGAATAAATTTATCAATTTTCTTATTTTAGGAAGTTGGCGAGAAGAATTCGCCCTCCATTCAGTATGTTAGACAGTTAATACCACCTCCTAAAAAACAATTTGAAGTAATAGCTTGTGGGCATATGGGGCTATTAACAGACATGAAGGGAAACAAAATAGCCTTTGATTCTGTCGACAAACATGTAAGTTGTCATAATGTTGCCAAAAGTGTCGAATATGAATGTTGTAACTTTCCAATATAATTATTTTATCTTCCTTTAAAAAAGAAATTTGTTTCTGAAAATTCAACAAACTTATACCTTACAATCTTAAAAAAATATAAGTATCCTAAAATCTTTGTTTATTTAATATTTTCACATAGAGGTAACTGAAAGTATTAAAAAGAACAAAAACACTGAGTGATGGAATATTTTTAAAAATTAAATAGCAACCACAGAAACACAAAACATTTCTTTATAAATTTAGTCCACCTCAGTGATTTTTACTACCTCCTATAACTGTATAGATTAGTATAGTAGCCATTGCAGACACTTTTTTTTTTTTAGAAACCTTAAGACCATTGTTCAATTTTGCCTCTTTCAATAGGAAAAATAAAAACATTTCATTGCATGTTAAAATGGCAGAATCCCATTTATTTTGAAAATTTTGGTATGACAAATAGATTGATTAAAAAGTCCAAGTTTTTGTCTAGTTTTATCTATTCTTTATTATTATTTGTTTTAAGGGTCTCCATGTGACGGAAAAACAGCGCATGTCTCCCTGGGATGTATTGGAAGGACAGAAGGCTCCTGCTCCTCTTTCCTGGTCCTGGTTCGGGGCCGTGCGGGTTGAAAGGCGCCTGTTACCCTTTGAGGAAACTCATCGCCTTCTTCATTGTCACACTCATTCCCTCATGAAGGATTCATCGTACTATCTGGATCCCCTTCCACTTCCACCAGAAGACATCGATCCTCCAAAACCTGTGTGTATTGCTTCCTCCTGCCGTTTTTTAATCTTAAGTTTTATATCACATAACTATTTTTATCAAAACCACTTTTTTCAGTTTTAATTCAAATAATTGAGGTATTTAATTCCAAAACCAGCCTTGTCTATTTTCAAATTTATAATTAACGGTTTTGTTTCTACAATATCATGAGTTAAATGAATGTTTTCTAAAAACAGTTTAATCATATGTTATCTAACAGTTTGTTAGAAGAAATCCTTTCAACTCGTGATAATCTAGAAACAAAAATTTGGAAATAGATTTGGTTGGTTTTAGAATCCAATTACAATAATTCACTTACGTATGTCTATATTTCATATCCAGATCCAAATTAAAAGTATTACGTTTTGAAAACTTCCAATCTGTTTTCAAACTGCTATTCAGTAATTCTTTTTTCTTAAATTCATATTTTTTACCATTCTAACAGTCATTTCCAAAATAAGCACAATGAAATTTTGTTGTTATAAAACTAAATTCATTTTGTGATGAGGTGTAACATAAACATATTTTCTTAACTTGGCAGCTTCTATTTTATGAAACTAAAAATGAAAATTGTATTGTTTAAGTCTAACTAATAGGGGTAATGATTTTATATTTAAACCATATTCCTCCTATTTATAGATGTAAATACATAATTCATTCCAATAGTAAAGGATAAGATTTTTTTTCTCAAAGTAATATAAAAACAGGAATTCCAAACTTCTAATTAAATGTATAATAAAAATCAGAAACATTATATGTATTAAATATATGAGATTTTTAAAATTCTGAAGGCTTAGATTCCTATTTTTTTATATTACTTTGAAATAAAGTTGGAAAAAAAGTGTTCTGAATTGCAGAGAACAGAGTATTTATTAAAATACTGGTTATTAAATTATTAAAATATGGGTACTATTCTAACCATGGTGTGGATCAAATTTTTGTTGACTGCCACAAAAATTAAAGTCGAGTCGTCATTGTTGCTACGACTACATAACTGCCATGATGTATACTGTATCATAATATTTTGTTTTCATGATAAATTCCATGTTGGAGTCATGAAAACATTTATTATTGTACTATGTTTGTTGTGATAGTTTATACTACATATCATGGCAGTGAAGCTATTATTACATTAAATGAAACATGTAAAAGCCTTGACAGTGATCTACTGTATCACATCTATAGCGCTATATTATAATAGCAACAGACAGTAAAACATTGTTGATATATATATATACATTATTGTTTTGATTATTTCTGAATTTGAAATTGACCCAACTGTTTATATTCCTGTTAATAATGATGGAGTAGTTGACATTTGAAAAGATGATTTTGGTTGAATACTTTTCATAATCAAAAATAAACCATAAGTACTTTTTTACGTGATTATTGTATGACTAACTCTGTATGAGTACTTTTAAAAGTATTCACAGAATGGTCGATTACCAAAAGTAATTGAGTATAGCCTATGTCTTTTTGTTTTTAAATTGATTGGAAACCTTCAAATCATATGAGAGAACATTTCTACTTTGCTCAATAATTATTATGCGTTAACATAAGTAATAAATATTAATAATTATTGCTATTATAAAACTGAATAGTAGTTTGATTAAAAATAATCAGAACTGTGGTTCAAGTGAAGTATACCAGTATTACTTAATCAGATGGATTTCAAATGATTTATGTATAGCATGTAAAATATATATGAGTTTAACTTCTTAATCAAAATCTTTCTGTCTGAAGGAGTGGGGTTCAAGAGCCTTGGTGATTATTAAATTTTATTGTGATCGATTAGAATGTTGATGATTATCACAATGCTTGTTCTGTTATCATAGATTGAAATGCATGTTTGTGTTTTCCCTTAGATATAAGTTATTTTTTGGTTTCTGTGCACTTGTCTCCTGATTATATCACAGTTTTTCTGTTGTTTGAATCAGATCGTATTCACATAGCTTTTGAGCACTTAAACATTTGGAAAAAATTATTTCATTTCAGTATCCTATTTTAGTATACCAATTTATTTACTTAATTTTCCTATTGAAGCTAGTATTATTGCTACATATTTACAGAACATATACTTTTCCGTGGCTTGAACAACTTGTCAATTAATATATCTGTTAGTCTTAGATAAAGTTATATTGATCTCCTAACCCAACTCTGAATAGCTATAATCAATATAAATAGTCCATTGCACCTTGCTTTGAAGTATAGTTTCTGGTAATGGGCCTGCAACATCTACTTCAGGTTTGGTGATCCCTTACTGACTTTCATTACGTAAACCTTAGAAGGACCATATCAATCATCTAAAGATCTGCAAGGTTTGATAAAATAATTTACGTAAATGAAGAACTATACCCCAGTTATCTGATCACAATTAACCAACAAAGACTCATTTGTAGACTGAATAACCCTTTAGGTCTGTCTGTAGTTGAGAGAGTGGAGGCATAATCTTTAACAACCTCGTTACTGTAGCAGCGCCAATTTGAATACGGCCTGGAGAGTTCAACTTTCATTTCGTGGCAGTGAAATTTACGGTGTAAGTACTATAAGAAAGTGAAAGTAGTATGAGATTATAGCAATAATAAGAGGAAATAAAAGTTATGTATAAAGGAGTATATATATATATAAAGTAATGTATAAGAGGAAATATAAGTTATGTAAGAGGAAATTAAAAAAATATATAGATATGAAAATCCAATAAGTAAATGTATGTACAAAACTAAAGTTATTAAAAAAGTAACAAAGAGAACATAATATATGTGATTAATTAAATATGTAAGTAAAATAACAGAATATAAGGAATAAATAAAAAGTTATATATTCTGAGAGGAATAATTAATACAATCGACTATAATTTGATGTGGTCTACATAACTTAATAAGCTGAGTGAAGAAGAAATAATAAGGAAAGAATGGAAAAGGTGGTAAAAAAAAAGGAAAATAAAAACGTAAATATATGAAACATACTGACTGATACAGTCCCGAGTGACTAGCAAAAGTAAGGTGGTACTGAAAAAGAATAGTGAGCTACAAAAATACATTAGAGAAAATGGAAATATCTCATATACTGTTTTTGTTTACCAACTGGATTTAATTTACATTAAAAAAATGAACGTCAATGGAAACCATTTAAAATTAATTAATTCCGAAGATTATATTGTGTTATATATTGGTGGACTACAATGATAATTGATTAAAATATATAACATTGCTTAACCCAATTTTTTAATTAATCTCTAATTTGTCAAAAGTTAATTTTTCTCATATTTGCTTTACTAGTCCTTATTTGAAGCTTTCATTGTGTTTCAGTGTTTGATGTGAGTTTTGTCTCATAAATAATTCTCTTTTAAATTACACCATCCCTTTCTCTCTCTCTCATTCTTTTACCTGTATATATGTGTCTTAGACCACTTGTACATATTTCTCCTAGTAATCTTAAAATTGATTAACCTTATTTAATATGGGCTCAAATTAATTTTGAAATTCATACTTTGTAATTCCTTCCTTTTTTCCCTTTACTAATTCCAAGTATTCTGGAATATAAATAGTCATAATTGATTATCTAACTGTTTCCTATATAATAATTAAGCAGAAGGGTTGGTTGAATGTGGTCGACTGTATGAGATAAATGAAAGTACTGTTTTTAGAGCTTCTTTTTATCTCCATTAGGTTACAAGAACTTAAAACTGAAGGCTGATGAATATTTTCAGGACCCTAAATAAGTGAGAGTGAACTTAAAATTTATCTAGTTTTTCAGCCGAGCGACTTTATTAGTCCATTTCTGTTTAACCAATCCCCTGTGCCTAGCTGTAAAAATTGTAATTTAGCATTATTCACCTTTTATAGTAAATATTTAACACATTACTTTATTTTTGAAATCTTTTAGACATTGTTCTTTTTTTAAACTCAACTATCATTGTTCATAATCATAAAGAACAGAAGGAATTATGGCAGTGAAAGCACTTGATATTACCAAATTTTAAGAAAGGAACTAATAGTTACAAGTTTTTATATTGTTACAAATTAGTGCCTAAACAAACATTTATTTGAATTCCATTAATAATTAATATTGAATATTTAGAGCAAATCTTCATTACATACAATGTTTATAATAATTGTTAATGCTTTCACATTTTTATGTGAGAATTTTAGTATGTATTGATTAAATCTGACTGTTAGTTGCTTAAATTAGTTTGTTTAAACAAACTCTTCAGCTTATATATTACTATTAAAAAAATTAAATCTGTACCACTACAACCCATGATGGGTCAGGTGTGCAGTACTTTGTAAATAGACCAACGGTTGTGCTGTGCATAAGGCTGGGTGGACCTTGGAGGACTCCCGAACCCATAGGGCTGACTCACGACTACAGTAAAACAGAATTATCTGCCGAATTTGAACCCATGTCCTTAGAGATACAGTGCCTAACACAATGCCTTACTACAGAGCTACCCACTCCCATACAGAAGTATAAATATAAAAATGGATAAAATTATCAGATTTGATTATTGCTAATATTGTTTCTTGTGGGGACCATGAAGAAGATCTAGTAAAAATTGTTTAAGTAGTTTTTCAGGTTAAATGATCACAAACAAAATACGTACTGTCCTTTTAATTAATAGTCTGATAAGGTATCTAAAATAAGACTATATTCTTAAAGAAAATCATGGGTTTACATGAAAATCTGTGATATTTTTTGGTAGATAAGTTTTGCCAGGCTCTGTATTTCCAATTTATTTACATAGATTGTGAATGCCCTTTTATTTTTGTTTTTAATTAGTATATTTTGATTTTTTTTTTAATAATTATTTTGTGTTATCATTTTTAATGTTTTTATCTTCTGATTGATTGGTAATAATATTTCTAAGTAATCTAAAGCTTCAATTATTATTTCTACTTCAATTACCTTTCATTTGCTAATAACTATAGATTACAAAACAAAATAGAAATAGAAACCTTAAAATCTACAAAAGTGTCTAGTTCTCATCCTATTATTGTTTTAATATTTATGTTCTGGATAAATGAGCTCTAATTACATAATTCAATATGAAATAACTTTTAAAGTCATAAAATGTAAAAGTTTATTAGAAGTTATAAAATAAAATATTGCAATTCAATTTTAATAATAATATTTAACTGGAATAAAATTTCCCAGATCTTGTATTAATTGTGAAGATCCTTAAAACTGGTGCTTCAGATCTAATCTTTGATGTTAGCTTTGAATTTGGCTAAACTCTTATTGATATTTATTCTATGTTTTATTATTATTTTAATTCTTTGATGATATAATTTACTGTATTCAAACCTTGTTCAGAGAAATTTTTAGTAGGAAAAGATATTACTTAGGATTTTAAATGTTTCATCTCCTTAGACACACATTTTCATTTTGTCATTTTTTTGTATTTTCAAAGGTCACAATTTTTCTGTTTGTTTTTGATCCAGTTGTATAATTATGCTATATTCAAGCTTTCACCATACTCAGCAGCTCACACCAAGTACCTAGAGTTCTAATCAGTTTTCCATCATCATTAAATGTGTTGTGTTGTGCTCTAAGCTTCCTCTGATATTACTGGGATATTGATTGTTCAAGTACATGCAACAAATAGCTGTTCTCCATTATTCACTGGTGACCAATAAGGACTTTCTTGTTAGGAGCATCTATTTTATTTTATATAACATTTTCTAGTCTATTTAAAATTTTTGCCAGACAAATTCACTTTTTCTGCATTCTAATTTAAAAGTAACACTTTGTCCATTGGGTTGTGTTACCCTATTACAAAAGGTCGGTACAGGAGCATAATTCATCGATCAGTAAAGCTGTAAAAACAGATATTATCACACTTAAAATTTATTTATGAGGAGAAGATGGTTGGAGGTGCAGTCAGAAAATAACACAAAAAAGTAAAATCTTATTTATTAGTGCCAAAGTTTCGGCCAGAATTTCCAGCCTTCATCAGGGCTAAGAACAAAAAACTAGATGATATCCAATGAATAAAAGGATATATAGAATGATTAGAAAATAACTAACATTATGGATACATAAATAGTGTCAACAGACATGAAAAGTTCAATTGATATAAGAAGATAAAGGTTATATGAGAAGATTAAAATCAAAATTAAGGAAGAGGAAAGATCAATTAATAAAATATATACACAAATCTAGTTAGTAAATGCATGTACAAAATATAATGAAACAAGCGGGAAATAAAACGTGTGTATATATACAGGTAATTAAATATGTAAGTAAAATACAGAATTAAGGAAATAGAAATATAAAGTTATTTAATGCCAATAAATATAAATATGAATATTTTAATTTAATAATAATAATTTAAAATTAAATTATGGGAAAAAACAAAGAGAAATAAAATATACATAATTAATGAAATATGGAAGTTAAATTCTAGAATAAAGAAGCAAAATATAAAGTTAAGTAAGACAAAAGAAATAATTAGTGGATTAGAAAATTGTTCTTTCCTCTTACTTAATTTTAGGCTTGAGATCTTGCCGAAATGTTGGCACTAATAAATAACTTTTTACTGATTTGTGTTCTTTTCTGATCTGACTCCCATCCATCTTCTTTCCCCTTATATATATTATCCACAGTCAACTATCTTCTCATCATTAAAGTTTATTATTTATTTATTTTTTTGTTTTTGTTTTTAATTTGAATCAGAGAACAATTTTTTACTTCCAATAATTTCCTTATCATTTTATTATGGTTGGTGTTTCTTGGCTATTCTTTCAGAGCTATTTCTTCTAAAAATTAACAAGTTTTACACCTATATTTATTAGTTCATTAATATATCATATATTAATGAACTAATAACATAAACATAAACTTCTTTTGACCATTTATCTCGACTATCTTTTTTTTTTCACTATTAAGCTTGTGAAAGTAGGTTAATGAAACAGTGATAACAAATAGACCTATCTCTTAAGTAGTTAAATGATTGCATAATTATGAATCACTTGATCATAATAACCTGGATAGAAAAAATTTTAAACTTGGATAGATAAATTTTTCTCGATAATAGCCTAAGGACTGCAATGTTGAAGAAAATACATATAGTTAAGAGAAAGGATCAGAAAAGAAGTCTTATATTATTTAATTCAAAATTTTTAACTTACAGTATATTTTCTAATTACCAAATGAATTAACATTTAAATTAATATAAGTAAAAAAACTTGTTAATTTTTATAAAAATTACAATTGCCTTAAGGTCAAAATTTTAGAATAAAAAACAGTGTTCTTAATACATATATTTATTTTCTTCTTAAAGATTTTATTAATATTTTGTAATTTGTTAATTTTTTAGTATAATAGTTCTGATATCGGGGTATAATAACCCTGAAATGTCAACAATGTAAGGAAATAAAATTTTAGTAGTAAAAAATTTCTGTCTAATTCAAACTCAATACACTTATACCAAAACGTAATTGAGTCGATTATTCAAGGAACAATACATGTGTCATTTGTGAGAATAGCACCTTTGCTGTTTCTGAAATAACTGATTCAATTACTAAAAATTTTACAAATTGTTATTCTTTTCTTTTTTTTATATTTATTATATTATTTATTTATTTATTTTTATTTTGTTTTTTTCTGTTATTTATTTCCTCTTAAATATTATAACTGGTCGTCATGTAAAAATAGTAAAATATTTTTTGGACAAAAAAAAAAACTTTATATTAAACATTAAAATAGAAAAAAAAATCTATATTAATGTTAAATTTGTACATTTTTTTCTTTTAATGACTACAAAGAACTAATAGATTGTAGTACATAAAACAAAAATATATTAAAATTTAATCAAACTAAATCATTTTAGATTATCTTAGCTGGTTCTGGTTCATTGGGTGCAAAGGTGGATTTAGGAACAATAAACAAGGTATAATATTTGCTTAGTTATTATTTTTAATGCATATGGTCAATATGTTGTTGTTGTTCTGATCAGAATGAGTGAGGAGTTCTGCAATTGTGATGTGAGTTGGATTTAGGGATACTCTCATGTCACTGTATACTCATTTTATTTTGCTTTATAATACTTTGTAAAAAAAAAAAAATAAATAAAAATTTACAAAACTTTTTTTTTTTCAAAAATTCTGTTTTATTTTAATTTGAAATAGTTATTGTTTTATTATTTTTTATCTACATTAAGATAGTGATAATTTTATGAAAGACTTATTTCTACAATTTGATTTTATCATTTAACTAACACAATAAGAATTAATGTGCCTTCAACATCTATAATTTATATAAATATATAAACTCTTATCATAAATTAACTTTTTCACTATGATCAAATTATATGAGGAAATAGAGTAAATAGAAGGATAAAACATTTGATTTGTCTACAAATTGCTTAATTTGTCTGGCTAAAGATTTAAATAGACTGCTAAATGCTATAGATTAAACAGATTTAATAAGAAATTTTCTGTGCTTTGGAATTATTAGTATATCTAAAGGGTCTATATTTTTCTCCTAATAGATGGGTATTACTTATAAATTAGTTCAGATAAAACATACTGGTGAATTATCTAAAAATTAATTAATTATTGGCTGTAAGATAAGTTATTAGTTTTATTAATTTGCCTTCAAATTCCCATGAAATTGATGCTTAATTACTTGAAATTTTATAGTGTTTCTTTAATTTAATTTTGTTTGTTAATTTTAAATTTGGACAAAAAAAAAACTATGATTTAGTATTTTATTTGCCTGTTTTTTTGTTTTTGTTTTTTGGATTTTTGTTCCCTTTTTTATTTAAGGGGCATGAGATTATGAAATAAATTGGTGAAATAAGGGTTTCGTTATCCTTTTTTGTTATCCAATTATCAAACCAGATGGAACAGAGATAACCCCTAATGCGTAGTGCACTTGTGTTTATTGTGCCCAGATGAAAGGTGGCCTCCATGCAGAGAGCACACCTCCGTCAGTCGAGAGCCCAAGAGGTGGCAAGCGACCACTTGGGAAGCAAGTTGTGGCGGCCAGGAGACGGAAGCAACAAAAGCCAGGGACGCCTGTTATGCCTCACATGCAGGTAGATATCTTAGCTATGTAGTAATGGTTGTATTTCTGTTTAGTCCTAGTTTGTTAGTAATCAGGAAAATGCTGAAAATTTTATTTATATTTTTGATCGTCTCTATTCAGAAAGATCCAGACATACTTTCAAGGTAATGAAGATTGATTTATCACTACATTTCTCACAATACATTTAGCCTAAAATATCTTTTGTGTAAATGAGTGAAAAAATTTAAGAATTTCTTTCTTGCTATGACTAACTTTCATTTTCAAACTTTCTCTGTTCTCTAAATCTATAAACTGGTCTATGAGAGATTTTAGATGGAAATGGCAACACGGCTTTTTATTTGGATTTCGTAGGAGGTGAATTTACTGAAAGTCCTAGTACATATTTGTATAGTGCCAAAGATAGCAGAAGGGAGGAGTCGTGTCTAGCTTGTGTTTCAAGAGTGGCTGATCATAGCTAGAAACATATGTGAAAAATGGAAGAGAATAACATTATATGTCAACGTTCTTTTAACTTTCTTAAAAAGAATGTTCCTATTATTTTTTCCATATCTGTTACAGTTTCAGAAACATGCACTTGTTAGCATTTTGGTTTAGTTTTTAACAATGAATCTTTGTAGTCGACAAAAAAGTGGCTGGCTAATTTTGAAACCTAAAACCTCAAATGATTAGAGGAGGGTATTGAAAACAATTTTAGTTAACTTGAAAGATTCATTATTGAAAGTAATAACCCAAAACATAAGTAAAAAAAATTTGTATTTTTTTAGTTTAATATTGTAACAAGAGTATTTGTAATATTTGTAACTAAAATATTATAGGAGCATTCTTCTAGAAAATTTAAAGCTCTTCAGTTTCCACATCAAATGTTTTAAGCTATGACCTACTGTTTTCAAAATTATTTCAAAAAATACCAAATAACGTTATCTCCCCATATTTGACTTTGCACCAATATCCAAGGAATATTCGTATTTTAACTTCCTAAATAGTCCAAGTAAAGCCCTAAAGTATATTCTGGTTGTTCTACAATTGCCACCTACCATTTTATGCATTCATTGGTGAGACTAATAAGAAAATGGTCAATTTTAAAATGAACCAATAATAAATAAATAATTATTTCCCGTTTAATTTAGAAGTACTAAAGAATCAGTTTAAAGGAGGGTGGACAATTTGTCTAGTCAATTTTACAAACTGGATAAAATGTCCTCCATAGTTTAAAGTCTTAAAAGTGGTCATTTAACACCTCCCATTCACCTAGCATTAAGGAGGAAGTTAATTCAATAATTAGTTTGTGTTAGTCAGTAATTTTTATGTAATTTCTGAATTTCTAAAAAAAAAAAAAAATATATGGTAACTTCATATATTATTTATCTATTATGGTAACTTCATATATTATTTATCTATTATGGTAACTTCATATATTATTGATTAAAAAAAAAAATCCCATTGCAAATGAAAACTAATAATTGTGTGACAACATGAGATGCAAGGGGGCCCAGCTACTGGACAGATGGTTGGTAACTACCAGCCCCAAGGGCAGGCGGGAATGTTCCCCAGTGGACCACAGCAATGGCCTCCCTACCAGCAGCATCCACAGCAAGTCTACTATCAGCAGCAGCCTCAAATGCAGCAAAGTAAGCCTAACTCATTAATTTAGTGCTTAAAGTTAATTATTTTTGTACAGTAAAAGATTTTTATCAATCCTAAAATCTGTTGTACAGCTGCAAACCCACGTGTCAATCAAGTTGGGACTAAGCAAGCACTATCAAATATGCTGCGGATGCGGTTACCTCCCTCTAATCAGTACATGGGTCAGGCTCAACCACAAGTTCAAAACTTTCAGCCAATGCAAAGGCAGCAAATGTTTAGGTATTTATTGTTTATTGAATTATGTTTTTTTTTTTTTTTGGAAGGTCTCAAATCCTCACCTATAAATATACTCGTAATTATAATATTAATTATTCTTTGTTGTTTCAGACAGCAAATGCAGACCCCGGGAATGCAAGCTGCTAATCAGGGAGGACAAATGTTCCCTGGGCAGCAGCAACAAATGTACCCTCCTAACATGCAACAGCAAGGTTTGTCATTTCTTATAAGAGATTATTTGATGATATTTGGAACTGTCGAATAATCAATGGAACAGCTTTGTTATTTAATTGTGAATGAAATTTTGGCAGGGATGAATCAAAGCTATGGTGGATATGGAGGGGGAGCTGCAACCATGAACGCTGGTATGTTTCCGGATCAGAGTATGATGAGGACACCTGAATATCAGCAAAGGATGAGGCCTCCTTATATGCCTGTAAGAATTCGTTTATCATATATTATTATTATTCTCTTCTATAGAATTAATTTTTTTTATTTTATCTACTTTAATTTTTTCCTTTTTGATTTTAGGGAGGTATAGTACCCTGTACCTGTTTCATATGCTTTTAAGTTGCTTTGAATAATTTCTTCTTATTCAGAGAATACAATTTTAGGTCTGTTCCAATAACCACTTTTGACTGTCTCAAACTGTACAGAACGTATGCAGTATAGGTTTTAGGAGGAAAAATCCTATGTCTTATGCATGGTCTGTGGAGTTTCATACTCAAAAGTATTGGAACAGACCTATTATTTTATAATAATAATTTGAATATTATTAATCTAATAATGAATATTAATCTATTATTTTTATATTACCTGTTGTTGGAACTGATCTATTATTCCAAAACCCTTCAATATTTTTTATAAAAATTTGATAGAATCTTTAGAACAATTGTATCAATAAACTTATGAAAGGAATGATTTATCAATTAATATTCTTTAAATATAACAGATTAAATTGGCTTTATTTTGCATTCAAATATTCTATTTTTTTGGCACTATATGTTTCTTTTTCTCAGAAATGGAAATAGTTACCAATATTAAATTGGTCACACCTTATTTTTTTTTAATTCAATACCAATTGCTTACTGAATTTCAGCAAGCTCCAAATGTTACGATGAATTCCATGGGAGGTCCTTTAAGCCAACCTGCACCTCCTTACACTAGACCACAGCAACAACAACAACATTTTAATCAGGTGATTTTTGCTTTCTTACTTGTAATCCTGTTTGATTAAAAATATGTTTTCCATCTCCTTTATTATATATATATATA